>NC_032028.1:20515839-20524474 GCF_001865875.1 Lupinus angustifolius | reverse complement strand
ATGGATCATTTCCCCCTTTGGCGATGAGCAAATTATTTCAGATCAAGGGTTTTTTATCAAGATTATTCGAAATCCGACCAGAATGCAATTCAGTTTCAGATTGTGTATTATTCCAGATATGACCAGAATGCAATTCAGTTTCATATAAGATTATTTCAGATCTAGACAGAATTCACTTTGGTTTCATATTAGATTGTTTCAAATCCGACCAAAATGTAGTTTGGTTTAAGTTGTTTATGTTTAGAACACTACGAGTATTTTTGATTCAAGACTGAACAAAGGGTATCTCCCCCAACCTTAGTTTCTTGGTCAAGGTCTGACCAATACTATCTTCTTGGTTTCAATTATTTATGTTCAAAACCCAATCATGGACTAGTTTATTGATCAAAGGTTCGATCAATGCTAACTTCTTTAAATACCAGACTAATTTCGTCCTGACTAAAAGGGTCTTTACGTGCCAGATTATTTCAGATAGGTTAATTTCAAATTCGGTCAAGTGTATCTTGTCAATTTGAGATTGGTTAAGTTCAAATCCGATCAATGTTATGTTCACTTTCATATTATTCAAATAGTATCCTCGGTAATTATTAGAATTATTTTCCGATCAAGACCATCTTTAGTTTCAGATTGTGTATTAGTTACATAGGCGTGATAAGAAAATAAAAATACGGACTCAAGTGTACGAAAAATAAATTCATTAAAAGAAAATGGAACTACATTGCCCTACATTATTACATGGCACATAGGCCTCCCCTATTTCCTTATAACCGACAACTTTACAATAGTGTCATCCTCTTCCACCAGCAACACCCCCTCCTAGACATAGACATTGATGCACATCCAAGACCAGTCCTCGCCCAGATGCACTAGATCAAACTAGGCAAATGCATCGTCTCAGGCAGTATATGAAGCATTTGTGGTGAAACCGGAAATAGTTTCCTGCTCGACCATCGACCCATTTATTTCCCTATTTAGAGTGGCCACTTCCTTAGTAAGCCGAGCAATCTCGTCTTAACCTTTGCTGTGGGTGTCCTTAGCAACCCACTCCTTCTTTATCGACAACTTCAACTTATCGTTGAGCTGAAGGATCCCCCTATTGGCTTCCTCGAAGCGGGCTATCATAGCGACCAACTCTTCCTTAAAGACGACAAACTCTCTTTGGGCGGCTACAGCAGCTCAGCACACATCTTCGTGGCGGAGGGACATGTCAGACAACTCCTCACTAGCCATCATCACCTGGGCATCCAACCCCTTAACCTCCGCCTCATGAGAAGCCTTCATCTTCTAGAGGTCAACAGAATGACGCTCTTGAAGGGTCTCCAAGGCCTCACCCCCACCAGGGCGAACAACACCTCTCACCCTCTAGGTACTTAGCAATATATGCATCTGTGATTGAGGATGCCCAGACATGGCTCGTCATGTCACGTAGGGGGGTCGCATCCAGTACCTCCTTCACCCTAGCGAGCACCAAGTTCTGGTCGACCGCTTAGGGGATGACATGCCTTGAGAGATGTCGACCTTGAGAACTTGGAGTATTTCTCTTCCTATAAGAATGGCGGGAAGTGCAAGGGGGATAACAACATTAGGATGGAAAGGAACCTCATGCACGGACAGATGGATCATTGTAGTGTCGGTCGGATCAACATCTGCTTGGACGGTCGGGTTGATAGGAGCCACTTGGACCAATAGACTTTGATAAGTTGGAAGATGAGGAGAAGGATAATGATTTGACTCTTGGCGAATTGGAGGAAAAAGAGGAGGAATTCCCTCCAATTGCCTAGAGGACGAGGTTGGTGAACTCCATCGCTGACGTTTGCTTGACCCAGACCCCGTTGGATTATCTTGCCCAGTAGTCGGCTTCTCTCCAAACCCTTTCCATTTTTGGTGGAAGAGTCAAAAGGGTGGAACATGGCATACTTGTTCTTTGACTGGAGGCATGTTTACCCACGACAACGAACTTTTATCTTCATTTGTGTTGGTGTTGTAGGTCACCCAAAACATCTAGAAGAAGAGGCACACCGTGCAAGGGAAGCTCCTAACCTTGGAGAAAATGCCAAATGCACGGATGAATCCCAAGGCATTTGGGTGCAGTTGGTAGGGTGCCACCTGGAAGTGGTCCAATACAGACACGTAACACTCCTCTAGGGGAAGTTGTTACCCGATTTTACTGGGTATAATACTTGTACAAGTAGTAGCTGTACCTATCCCCCTTATCAACAAAAAGATCTTGGCATACCCTTTTGTCTTTGCCGAAGTGTGCAGCATGGCGTTGTTCATTGAGCGTTCCAAGACTTGGACTTTAGGATTTTGCATGTAGGGAAAGTAATTGGGTGTGCCTAACACTTCCCGGTTCACCCACTAGTAATTGGAATCAGGCCCATCCAAACCCTCAGGGATCGTAAATTGTTCAGCTCTTGAAAGATAGGTCCTCGCCATAGTTAACCTATCACTAGAAAAAGCATGAGACTCTAAAGTGGACTCCTTATCCAAGAGCAGATGTCACTTCTCGAGAAAAGTTACCCGATCTGTCATTGCTACCTCTCTTTTGGCCACTCTCCTCCTCAAGTTGGCCAGCAAAGTCGGAAGTGTTAAATCATTCGACCCTCACCTATCAAACCGACCTCTCCCACAAGCAAAGTGGTGAAGTTTGACGGAGGTCCGAAGAAGACCTCCACCTCATCAGTGCTAGACTTTAGATCGACACAAAATGTCATACTTATATGGAGGGAAAAGAAGAGAAATTACCTAGAAGAGAGTTTGAGAAGTCGAAAGAAGATGAAGAAGTTGATCAACAATATAACATGTTTGACAATAGAGAATTTCAGAAAGCAAAGTAAAGAAAATGAAGGGGGTCAAAACACATCATGCCCGTCTGAAGAACACTGGAGTGCAATCCTATGGAGACCCAAAAAAGACGGAAAAAAACGATCTGCCAAGACGTCAGTTTAATCGCCATACTCGGGTACCCCCCTGTCATAAACAAGACATCAGTTTAATGACCAAGACGACATTGACCAACCATGTGTCAACTAACTCAGGAGCCTAATGATAAACTACAGATTGTGCCTAGAGTATACCAGCATGCTCGGCTACCGAGCATCCTACTAGACTGGGGGTAAATATTCCACCCCGGTCATCGTACCCCAGCTGCATGGGTAGGTCTCTCTCCTAGTCGGCCAAGAACCGAACGTGACTAGTTGAGGGGCTTAAACAAGCTCATCACCCTTGACCAAACATATTAGGTCGAAGTTGGGATCACTCATGCATGACATGCCACCAACTGTTTAATGCCACGCCACCTACAAATCTCACCTACCCTCCTGCCAACACGATAAGAATAGGCCTAAAATACGGCTACCAGACTTGCCACAGGCTATAAGACAGTTATGCACACAGTACGAACCTGCCAAACTCACGTGACACAGGAAAAACAACCATTGACATACCAGAATGGTCGGCCATGCCAACAGTACCCACTAGAACTACGTCATCCCTCTCAGCCATTATAAATAGGGAAGTTCCCCCCAATGGGAAACTTCACTTGTCATTATTATTCTCTACTTACTTCTTACGTATTGCTCCTGAGCTCTTCATCTCTACTCTCATACTGACTTGATTGTCGGAGAACTTTTTCAGGTACCTCCACTGATGGGTACAAGTCAACTTCAACTAAGATACTAGTGAAGAATCATGGCCCGGACCTCTAGTCCGATCATTCCGATCAACCTCAAAAGAACACTAATATATTTATATCATTACCTAAGTGGGTGAGATTGGGTGAAAATCTGAACGATTAACCAAGTAAAAACCAAATATACATGATAATTATCATCAAAGCTTCTTCTTTATGAACTAGTGTGAATTTGAACACAACCTCTACCCACCCAAAGGAATCAATAACCCCATCATGGAAAATAAACCATAGAACATATACCGTGCACAAGATCGTGTGGCCTTTAACATGAATCATCTCTCTCGAACCACCACACATTGAAGTTTGAGAAGAAGCTCGAGTGTTGATATATTTGTGACAAACAGGTCAAAAATCATATTCTAGATTTCGTTCGAACCTCTTGAAGCATAACAACTTGGTATTTTATACAAGACAGACATATTTAAGATCATTTTTTAGATAGTGTTTATCAAACATATTGCTCATTGTATTAATCATTGTATGCATCATCTAACAATCCTGACCCATGGCTTAGTTCATGAGGCTTTTTCCTTGTTTCTGTTTTTCTGGTTTATTGCAGATTATGCAGGTCATATTATAAAGCTTCATGGATTGTACAAAGGCTGCTGTATGGATTGGCTTTAGTAGTGGAGCATCTTACCTTTAAGCACATGTTAATTATGCACCAATAAGTTGGTTAAGAAGTTGTTGAATCTGTTTTAATTCTGTTTTCTTCCTTTCCAAGCAACACCTTCTGTTATATAAAGAATGGTGCCTCTGCCTTGGAAAACATACAGGAGAAAACAATTGCAGTCTTGATAATACAATCACACTCTTCATCTCAGTTTTATGATGGATTCCTTTATGGTATCAGAGCTCTCCAAGTGAGAGCTCTGCTACTAAAGCCATCCCCCACATCTTCTTCACGACCTTCTCTCATCTCTCCAAATCTTCTCAAACATTCTTTCACAAATTTAGATCAAAGTCATGGAGGCTGAATCAGATCAAACACAACAGGCATACCAGAACATTGATGCAACACAGAACCCCTATTATCTGCACCCTGGGGAGAATCCAGGTTTCTCTTTAGTATCAACACCTCTGGATGGAAGAAATTATGAATCATGGTCAAGAGCCATGAGGAGGGCACTCAAGTCAAAGAACAAATTCAAGTTCATCAATGGAACAATAGAAGTTCCACATCCATCAGATCCAATGTATGATTCTTGGGAGAGATGCAACAACATGATAATCTCTTGGATCACAAGGTCATTAACACAACAAATTGCCCAAAGTATTGTGTACATAGAAAATGCACAAGAACTATGGGAAGATCTCAAGGAATGTTTCTCAAAAGGAGATCATTTTAGAACATCAGACCTCCTTCAAGAGATTCACTCAATGAAGCAAGGTGATAGAGACATTTCTGCTTTCCACAAAGACATGAAAACAATATGGGATGAATTGGAGTCTTTGAGCCCCCTACCTGAATGCACCTGTCCTGTGAGATGCAGCTGCAATATGCCTAGGATCATGAGGAACTACAGAGAGCATGAGCACATCATATGTTTCCTCAAGGGTCTTGGAGAACGATTTGACACAGTGAGGGCCCAAATCCTCCTTATGGAACCATTGCCATCCATGAACAAAGTCTTCTCACTTGTCTTGCAGCAAGAAAGACAATATGAGGGACCATAATATGGCAACAAGAAAATGATAAATTCCATAAACTCTGCCCAACCTTGGAGGAATCAGCCTAACAGGAATTCTGGCAGAGGAGGGAACAATGATTTTAATGATAGAAAGAAATATCAAGGGAATGCATGGACAGGAAATTATGCCAAGGCATCTGGATCAGGTAGCAACAACAAAATATGTACTTTTTGTGGAAAAGAAAGACATACTACAGAGACATGCTACTTCAAGCATGGCTTTCCTCCCAATTTCAAGTTCAAGGCCAAGCAAGATGATGGTTCTGTTAACAATATTCATGTTGATCATGGTAAGGGGCAAGAAACAAAGAATAGAGATGCAACTAACACACAAACAGACCAACATTTACAAATAAGCAGCCTTGAACACAGCATTAACCAAGTGAGCCAAGATTACCTCAATGAAGAACACTCTGAAATATCAGGTACAATTCTTAACAATAAAGCATGGATTTTAGACAGTGGTGCCACTGATCACGTTACAAATGATGCATCAAACTTTATAAATGTTAGTTACATTAGGCCTATACATGTTAAATTGCCTAACAATGTTACTATGATAGCAAAACATTCAGGAACTATCCATTTAACTCACACTCTTATCCTGCATAATGTGTTGTATCTACCTAGTTTCAAATACAACCTAGTTTCTATTAATAGGCTAGCATGCTCCTTAAAATGCAAGCTTGTCTTTGATAAGGATTTTTGTTTGATTCAGGATACGACTTCCTTGAAGATGATTGGCTATGCTGAAGCATATAACAGTCTATACATCCTTAGTAGAGATCATAGAATTGTTGACAAATCTTTACATGTAATTGGATCCATAAACAAAAACAATGATCCTGTTTTTGATGTTTGGCATCATAGATTGGGCCACCCCTCTCTATTTGTTTTGCAAACTATAAATAAACAATTTCCCTTCATTAACTATGATTTTAAGATAGTTTGTGATACTTGCCATACTGCTAAGCAATCAAGATTACCATACACAAAGAGTTCTTCTTTTAGCATTGAATCATATGACCTTATACACATGGACATTTGGGGTCCCCTTAGCACACCTACCATCCATGGCCATAGGTACTTCTTGACCATTGTGGATGACTTCAGTAGGTACACTTGGGTCTACCTTATGACCAACAAGTCTGAGGCAAGGAAACTAATTAGCAATTTTTTCCAGCTAGCTAGCACCCAACACAACAAGAAGATTAAGGCTATTAGAACTGACAATGGCTTGGAATTTATTCAGCCTGATTTCTATGCCCAACTTGGGGTCATCCATCAAAAATCATGCATTGAGACACCACAGCAAAACTCTGTGGTTGAGAGAAAGCACAGGCACATCTTAAACACCACTCGTTCTCTCCTTTTTCAATCCCATATGCCCAAGGCCTTTTGGGGCTATGCTGTCCTACACTTTGTCCACCTGATCAATAGATTGCCTACACCTGTGCTCAACTCCAAATCCCCTTATGAAACCTTATTCCACAAGAAACCTGACCTGACCTACCTTCGTGTGTTTGGATGCCTTGCATATGCTTCTACACTCACACATAATAGGACCAAGCTTGATCCTAGAGCTACTAAATGTCTTCTGCTTGGTCATGTAACTGGCATTAAAGGTTAGCTCTTATTTAACTTACACATTAGGAACCTCTTCATATCTCGCAATGTCACCTTCCATGAGCATGTCTTCCCTTACCAAGTCACCCAACCTTCCCATAATCCTAATTCTGCTACCACTAATGGTATCCTCCCTTTGCCTGCCACACCACAACATAACCTTCTGCTACATGATGATATCTCTATTACTCATACCAGTTTGCCTCACAATACCGTTGACCTCTCCAACCAAATACCTAGCCTTACATCCTCACCTATCCACAATGATGTTGGGATACACACTAGAAGATCCCTTAGACCCTCTCATCCACCTAAGTACCTCCAGGACTACCATTGCAACTACTTGAGCACTACATCAATATCCAAACATAAACACATTAAACATCCCCTTTATCATGTTCTGTCTTATAACACTTTATCCAATCACCAGCTGCATTACACCTTATCCATTACCTCTCATACCGAGCCTAAAACATACAATCAAGCTATAAAGTCTGCTGATTGGATCAAAGTTATGAACAATGAATTGGCTGCCTTACACCTCAATGACACTTGGACTCTCACTACTCTTCCACCCAACAAAAGAGCCATAGGATGTAAATGGGTTTATAAACTCAAGTATAACGCATATGGCAGCATTGAAAGGCACAAGGCACGCCTTGTTGCAAAGGGATACAACCAAACCGAAGGGCTAGACTACAATGAGACTTTTGCCCCTGTTATTAAGCTAACTACAATTAGGCTTCTCCTAGCTCTAGCTGCAATACAAGGATGGACATTGCATCAACTTGATGTCAATAATGCTTTCCTCCATAGAGATCTTGATGAGGTGGTATACATGACCCTACCTCCTGGTGTGCATAGTTCCAAAACAAATCAGGTTTGTCAATTAAATAAATCCCTTTATGGCTTGAAACAAGCTAGTAGGCAATGGTTTGCCAAATTGTCCTCTTCTCTCATTTCCTTGGGATACAAGCAATCCCAACATGACCACTCTCTCTTTACAAAGACCAACAACCATTACTTCACTGCCCTATTGATCTATGTTGATGATCTCATCTTGGAAGGAAACAACATCAATGAAATTCAATCTGTCAAAGACCATCTTAACACTCAATTCAAAATCAAAGACTTAGGGAACTTGAAATATTTTCTTGGACTTGAAGTAGCCCGTTCCAAGCTTGGCATTACATTATGCCAAAGAAAATACACCTTAGATTTACTTCATGATACTGGCTTCCTCACCTCCAAGCCTGTTCCCACACCAATGGTTAAAACCATTCACCTACACCAACGAGACAGTGAGCCTTACCATGACCCTGTCTCCTATAGGCAACTTGTAGGGAGATTACTCTACTTAACTAATACCCGTCTTGATATCACCTTTGATGTGCAACAACTCACACAATTCATGGCTAATCCTACTGTCATGCATCACAAAGCCATGACCCGTGTTCTTAGATACATAAAAGGAACACCTCAGAGGCAGAGTATCGTGCTCTTGTCATAGCCTCTTGTGAAATTCAGTGGCTTACATATCTTCTCACTGATTTCCAAGTCCTTTACAAACAACCTGCTTTACTTTACTGTGATAATAATTCGGCAAGACACATTGCTGCTAATG
>NC_032028.1:20477595-20515739 GCF_001865875.1 Lupinus angustifolius | reverse complement strand
ACTCTCCATCTTGAAGGGGGGTATTAAACATATTGCTCATTGTATTAATCATTGTATGCATCATCTAACAATCCTGACCCATGGCTTAGTTCATGAGGCTTTTTCCTTGTTTCTGTTTTTCTGGTTTATTGCAGATTATGCAGGTCATATTATAAAGCTTCATGGATTGTACAAAGGCTGCTGTATGGATTGGCTTTAGTAGTGGAGCATCTTACCTTTAAGCACATGTTAATTATGCACCAATAAGTTGGTTAAGAAGTTGTTGAATCTGTTTTAATTATGTTTTCTTCCTTTCCAAGCAACACCTTCTGTTATATAAAGAATGGTGCCTCTGCCTTGGAAAACATACAAGAGAAAACAATTGCAGTCTTGATAATACAATCACACTCTCCATCTCAGTTTTATGATGGATTCCTTTAGTGTTCGATATTGAATCTCAATCAAACAAAATATAGTTGATAATGAGATTTTTTGTTATTGTTGAAATTGAATCTAAACTAAATTTTGAGTATGAAATTGAATATCATTGAATTTTTCTTAATATATAAGAATCCCATTAAATTTGAGAGATGGTTAAATATTACCAATTAAAAGCACTATTTTATATGTTATATTTCTCTCTCTAAAGTGGTCAAATTGTGTATTCAAGTGATATATTTTGTTGAAATAATTAAATTGGTTATGTTGTGCATTGAAGTTCTATTTGATTTGAATATTACAAATGACTTTGGAAAATTAACCCTCTTAATCCATCACCAACCATGACAAGAAAAAAAAATCATTTCTATATGTATTGTGCTCCCACAAAGTGTTGTGATGATCTATAGCATGATGATGATATTGACACCTCAATATGACCTTCACAATCAATTTCTTGAGATCTTCTGGTGGTAGAAGTACTATTGATTGACAATTGCTTCATGGTTCTAGAGTTCTAATTCATAATTTTTTGATGGGAAAGAAAGGAAACATTTGGTAATTACAATATTTTTTTAGTACTTTTTAAATTCCTAAAAAAATTGCTACAATATGTAAAATCATTAGGTACACAAACCAGGAAAGGTAGTGCATAGTATGCCAACTATTAAACACTTTTACATCAATTCTAATGAATTTTTAATATATAATATATATTATATCCATGTATTAATATAACAAAATATAATTGTAAAATATGTATATATATTTAATATGTATAAATTAAAAGATTCTATGTATATGTATGTATAGATAGACATATATAATCGAAATAATTTATAGACCTAACAAGTGAAGTGTAGTTGATTCAAACTCGATTTGTTTATATAATGAGCTCAATTTTTAACTCAAGTTCAAATAATTTGTTTTGTTAACCAAGATTGTTAAGCTAAATAATGAATCAAGTTTCAAATGAATGTCCAGTTGATTCCGTTGATTCTTATAGTACCAATCAAAATGTGAAATTATTAGGTGAATAAACCATTAATTAGATGTATTGTCCAATAAGGACATCACACATAAAATGAATATGTGTTTAATAATGGGAACAAAGCATATATAATATTCTAAAAAACTTTTGCTACAACAATTAAAATCATAAGGTCCACTAACCATCCTAATTGGGAAAAATATAGCATAGAATTTTCCAGCTGTTATATACTTAATGCATTATTTATTTTTTAATAGAAACATAACACATTTAACAATAAAAATTATTATATTTGTATAATTTGCTAACAATGAAGATTAATTCATCATACAATGTACCTGCTATACATACATTCTCCAATCCAAACATAACACATACAACAATTTACGTACATCGACCAATAAAAATTTAACATGTATAAGAAATTACGTGTATTTTCTGATAAGACATCACACTTGTAAAAATAACTATTGTAGTGAAAATCAAAACAAGAACAAATTATTACATATAAGAACACTTGAGGTTTTAATCAAGCATTCAAACATCTTAGGTGTTTGCTTGTGTCAACTTCAATGAAAGACGAATCAAGAAGAGCTGAAGCGGAACGCTTACTAGGGATTGCAGAAGATTTCTTAAAGAATCGTGATCTTAATGGTTCAAGGGATTTCGCCATTCTAGCCCAGGAAATCGAACCCCTTGTCGAAGGTTCGGATCAAGTCTTGGCTATTGTTGATGTTATCTCTGCAGCACATAAACCTCTCAATGGTAGCATTGAGTGGTACACAATCCTTCAAGTTGATCTATTGTGTCAAGATATCGATCTTATAAAAAGGAATTATCGAAGATTGGCCCTTTTCCTCCACCCAGATAAGAATTATTTCACTTTAGCTGACTTCGCTTTTAAATTGGTTTCTGATGCATGGGAACATTTATCTGATCCAATTAAGAAAGCTGAGTATGATTATAACATAATTACTCACTCTCAGCCTCAGGTAGAAAAAGTAGAAGAATCAAAAACTGAACATGAGGATAAATCATTGGTTCCTTGGGAAAACAATACTCTTTGGACTGCATGTCCGTACTGTTATTACATGTATGAGTACCCTAGGGTTTATGAGGGTTGTAGTTTGAGGTGCCAAAATTGTGAGAGGACATTTCATGGTGTTGCACTTCCTTCATTGCCACCACTTGTGCCTGGAAGAGAGGCTTATTATTGTACATGGGGTTTTTTCCCTATGGGTTTTGTGTTTGGAACTCCAAATTTCAACACAAAAAGACCTTTGCAGATGTTGGACTCTACCGAGTTTCCGAGTTGGAATCCACCTCCACAAGGCCAGCCTCAACCACTACCACCACAGTCGTAATAGATATCACATCTACAATCGCATTTTGCAGCTGTTGAGTTCATGGAGAATATTGGTTTGGATTTCCATGAGTATGTAGTCAGTGAGGTTGGTGGTAAATGGAATGAATTGATTAGGACTAGGTTGGTGGTCCGTTTATGAGTTGAGTTTTGGAAGGGAAGACATATGAATAAAAGATTTCAGAGTTATCTTACAAGTCTACTATTTCATGGTTTTGAAGCTTTTTGTTTTTATCATTTCACCTCTAAAACTTAACTCTCAAACGGGTCATGAGAGTTTGTTTGTAAGTTTTGGAGGAGAATGAAATATTTGTGAGCTATGACTCTGAAGTCTTTCGATTTCTTTCTTCTCCTTCAAAATCCAACTTATGGACTTTTTGGAAATAAGTTGATTGATGGTCTTTGTCTTAGTGAACAATGAAAAGAACAAGTCTGTCGCACAGGTTGAAGATTTTTTGTTTGTTTACTTCAATTTCTTGTTCTATCATTGTTATATAAGTGTATATTTCTTTATTAAGAATGATACTAAAAGACCATTACTTATGATTTTTATTACATCATATTGATAATATAGAATTATGTCCCATTTTTATTGTCTTGTGGCTTTGTTCATAGTATAGAACTATATGTCCATGTTGAGGCATGTTTATAAATTGTGTGCATGTACTAAAATTATTGGACTGAGATTTCCACCAGTAATTCACTTTGAGCCTAAAAATGAAAAAAAAAATCATATTAATAAAGAGACGAGGGAAAATGTAATAATGTGGAAAAGAAAGGAAAAATGATGTTTTGGTTGATGATTCAAAGTCGTTTGTTGTAAGCCTGTCTCTATATATTATAAAAAAAAGTCTTATAGTTAAAGTAAAATAGTTAGTGGAAGCAAAATGTTGTGTTGAAAAATGGGAAATCATTTTATTAAGACTGTCTTTCAGAAGGTAAATCGATTTTCAAATTTAGAAGAAACATAACTGGGCTGCAATAAACCGAATAATTTGGTATTCGTTTGAAAATTGATTCGTTATTTAGCTTGATAAATTTGGCATATGAACTAAATGAGCCGAACTTGAGCTGGAAATTGAGCTCGTTAAATAAACGAGTCGAACTTGAGTTGGATATAGTTCGACTCGTTTGGTTCATCAGCTAACTCGATATATATATATATAACTAATTTTTAAGTTTATTATGTCCCATATATTATATTTTATATTTATTGTTATTATATATATGAACAAGATTATATTTATATATATATATATAACTTTTTTGAAGTATTTTTTCAAAATTTAATTAATTATTTAAGTTATCCAAATGAACCATTCGAACTAAGCCGAACAGTTCGTGAACTGAGCTAAAATAATAACTCGTATCGAACTCGAGTCGAGTTTCGAGCCGAACCAATCCTTATCGAGCTGAACTGAGTTGAGCTCTGGTTCGACTCGGTTCGACTCGTTTCCAGTCCTAAATATAACATCAATAAAGGAAGAATATAGAAAGAATGAGAAAGGGATAGAAGAATTTCTCTATTGATAAAGAACAACACACGATATAGAAAATGAGGATCATGTCGCCATGGATAGAAGATAGTAATCTAACCATTCTTACTTTGTGAAAGCTATAAATTCTTAATATCCATTGACGCATGTTTCCATCATAAAACTTACAACAATAACTCAAGCATGAAAAAGGAGGGTTATGATCCTCTCCATTAATGGAGAGACAAATACCTAAAAAACAATACGAAAAATAGAATGCTAGAACACTTTTATCCTTCAAAGATAATAATATGACATTGTTACCCTTAGATGCAAATGTAAAACTAAGAACTTGCCTTTCCGCTACTGAAGATGATTCTTTTCTGGAAAAAGAAGCCTAGAGTGCCTCTTATTAGTAAAAATATTAATCTTTCTAACGTTCTATTGGATGAAACATATGTTAGATTCAGTGCAGCAACATGCAAGATACTTATTAAGATTCTTGCATGAAGTTTAACTAATTCAATTTTTTCATTTTGTGATGTTTTGTTGACAGACAATGCCCCTTCATTTGTCCTTCATAAAGGGTGGTTTTCTAGATCAACACCTTTAGTTGTAGGACTCATCAATATCATATGTGTGTTGATACTTGGTTGTGGATCCCTGGTTTTGTTCATTCACTTTAGGGTAAACATAGTAGGAACATGAAGAGTTGGAACTGGAGTATTGGCCTCAGGATTAGTTTCCATGAGAATGATGTAGGGACTAGGGGGTTTTGTAAAGAAAATGTGGTTGATATGGAAGGAAATAGGAAGGTGTATAAGGGGTTTGGAAAGGGTTTAGAATTTCATATTTATCGATAAGAACATGACTAATATAGTATTTATAGAAAACTTGAGGGATTAAAATGAGTATTTCTTTTAGAAACGGTGATGGGGAAGAAGGTGACAAAAATGATGTCATTTTGTATCTTAATTTTTTAAAGATCGAAACCACATTGTTTTACTGAGTTGGCAAAATTTTCTAGCATAAAATCGCCACATGTGACCACATTGGTACTTTATGTTAATATTAACATATGTGTGAAGATAGTAGGACAAATGTGATTTTATGTTACAAAAACTAAGAATCAAAATGAATATTTAAATTTACTAGTAATTAAATTAATAACATAAAAAAAACTTAAGAAACTAAAATGAGTACTTATTTTAAATAAATCTTATATTTCAGCAGAGAGTGATACAATATCAAAGTGTAAGCAATGTTACTAAAACCGTATCGATTATTAAATCGATCAGGGTACTGGTACAGTGGTTTAGTGGTTCAATCAGTGGTTCAGTACTCAAATTTATAATCAATGTTCATAGTTTACAAAAAAACTTTCATACACAAACACATTTAGTGTCTTTGAAACCGTGGGATGAAATGGTGAGACTCAATCAATTTGTCACTTTATTTAATATAATTTTTTTTGGAAAATGCTCCATCCACTTCATCACACATTGTTTCTAACTTTCTCTATTTCCAATCCATTTCATTCCTCTATTTTCAAAGTCTCTTCTAATTTTCTCTCCCCAAAAAGTTTCTAACTTTCTATCTTCTCTCTTTTCAATCCCTCTTCTAATTCACTCTCTCCAAAAATGTTTCATCTACTCCTTCTATCTTCTCTCATTTCCAATCTATCTTCTAACTCTATCTCCAAAATGTTCATTCTATTATTTCTATTTTCTCTCTTCCCCAATCCCTTTTCTAACTCTTTATCTCCAAAAATGTTTTTCAATATTAACGTTATTAACGATGGAAGATGGATCTATGAGAAGATGGAGATGCGTCATAGAAACACAATGAAGGACGGATCCGTGAGATGGAGAAGGAAGAAGAAAAAACGTGAAGAAGAAATGAGATTTTTGAGGAAGAAATCGGTTTAGTAACAAGTCGGCCAGTTTTTCGGTTTGACCGAAAATTGCCCGATTTGGACTGGTTTTGGGCGGTTTGGACCGGTTTTATTGCTTATTCGGTCCAACTACTGTGCCGTACCAGTTTGCCAGTTTTCCAGTCGAACCGGCCGGTCCAGTCCAGTTTTAATATCACTGAGTGTAAAGACTATATTTCCTTTCATTTCCTTCACAAAAGTGCATGATGATTCATCTTGAAATTATATATTACCTAACATTAAACACTTATGCATATAAGCACACACCATAGGAACAGAGTTGAACCACTCTTGAATGGTTGGTTCAATTCCACGATTTTTCTATTATTTTTTTTATAAATTTTTTTGTATCAATTGAAAGTTGAAAATGTATTACGAGCAATATTATTTGTCCATAAAAGAAAAAACACTACTACTATTATTATAAAAAATTATGAATCATAAAGATGATTAAAAAATTGAAACACAAAATTGTTTGTTAATAACATATATAACAATTATATAATTTATGGAGAGAAAAACGATTATCACATATATAATAATACAATCTAACATATATAACAATATAATTCACGATTATAAAAATATATATCAATTGGTAAAATATATAATAGTTATATATATATAATATTATAATTCATAATTAGTAACACATATAGCAATGAATGTATAACAATATGTGATATATGTTAGTTTCAAATTCCATACTACAAAAGTTGGAAGATATGTTCCAAATCATCTAGACATTGAAAAATAAATTAGTAAGTAATAACATATATAATACTAACATAATAACAATTTAGTAACATATATAACATTACAGTTCACACAAATTGATAATTAAACCATAAAATTGGTTGAAGTATTTAAACAACAATAAAATATCATTCCCTAATATTTATTTCTTTAATATGCAGTTCGATTCCAACGGTTCTTAAATTTCTAAAACCATAAACCGAATTGAAAATAAATGATTCCTTAAAAAATTAACTGATTAAACCACAAAACCAAATTGGACCACATTTTATGGTTTAATTCAATTTCTTAGTTTAAACCGGAACTGTTTATACTCCTATACAAAAACACGAATCTCCCAATTTCACAACTTTTCTTGACTTTAGCTATCATAGTCATCACACTTATGAAAGGGTAAGTAAGACCAAAGTCCAATCACCAATCTTTCCTCTTATATTAATTTCATCTAGATTTAAAAATTATTACTACATCAAAAGACACCAGTGACATGATTATCTTGTACTATTTCTAAAAGTTTAATCTTTAGATCGAACTGAATGTCTTTTAATTTTAATTAGTAAGCAACTATAATACTTAAATACATATTACATAATTAGATCTTCATGTCTTAATAAAATTTTCTTTAAGTCAAAGTTTATCTTTCATTTTGATCCACATTTTAAACACTTTAATTAAAACGCACTTGGAAGCTGTGAAGGTTGACATCACTTATTTGTTGTTATATTATTAGTTATTTTTTGTTTTTGTATCTATATAGTTTCATATTAACACTCATATATTTACATTAAAAAACAATAATACCATGAGTTAATCAAAGTATCAAACTAATTAGTCAAACATTTAATACTAATAATCGATTCTTAGATTCTTCAACAAGACCCATCCTAACGTTACAAAACCTATGATTAAAGTTCACAAAAACAACTAAAAAGGTTGTTTCTTTTCTCTCTCTCCCTCTCCTAAAGATTTATTATACCGTTGCAAAATCAGATTTTTATCACTTTCTCAAAGTATTAAAGAATCCCAAGAACAAGCCACCAAAATTTTATTAACTCATCAATGAATCAATCAACTTCTTCTTCTGCTGAGAGAACACAGAAAATCACTGCAGAGAGTTTCATCATGGAGAAAGGACCAAGGTACAAAGCATATTCTGAGTTAAGAGAAACAAGGTTAAGAATCAGACACCAACAACAAGTAGAAGAAGAAAAACCAAAATTTATAACAACCCCACCAAGGAAACAAGTGAAGTTTCAAGGAAATTTGGTGTCAATGAGAAAAGGGTCTTCTTCTTCTTCTTATTCTTCTTCAATTCTTGCACAATCAGTACCAGATTTCACTGCAGCATTGAGGAAAGAGAATAAGAAGCCAGTGACTAATACTAATAATAATACATTGTTGCCTTCATTGATGGAAATGACACCACCTATGAAGAGTTTTTCCAATAATAATAATGGGTTGTTGTTATCAGGTTCAAGAGGGAGCAAATCAGCAAATGCTACAAGAGAGAAGAAGAAAGGTAGTATTTTGATGGCAAGGAAAAGCTATGCAAGTGTTGAGGAACTCAAGAGTTTTTCTTCTGCTACAAACAATGCTATTAATGGTGAAAGTAGAGGAGGAAGGAATAGGGTAGTTATGGGAAAATCTGTTTCTGGGTACTATAGACAGTTTTGAATTGTGGAAATTGGAAATTGGAGTTTCTTTGATTTGGATTTGGATTTGTTGATTTGAGAAGGTTTGGTGATGATGGTTCTGCTATTTTGTTTTTGTCTTTTGTTTTTTTCATTCATTTTATTGGAATTGTTTGTATGTTTCTGTTTTGAATAATATTTTGAGGAAATTTACAGTATTCTGTAAAGCATATATGATGTATGTAGTAGGAGTGGATATTTGAGTTTTGGTCTCTTTGACACATTCTTTTGTTAAATAAAGAGGACATTGTTGATTTGTTCATTGATTGTGTTATGAAATGAATAGATCTGTTTCTGCTGATTTAAGAATAATGGTATTCCACACAGAGATAAAAAGAACTTTTTTACACCAGTTTGGATTAAAAAAGTAGTGTAGTTGTGTTAAGATATGTAGTTTGCTAATTTCATTATGTAGAAATTAGTATATAAAATATTGGAAACTTGTTAAGCTTGCAAATATCATTTTTGTGAACTTTAATCTAAAGGTTAATGGTGTAAGGTCTCACTTGATTTCCAGAGAAGTCAAAAGTTCATCTCAACCGTAGTTGTTGAAAGAAATAGTCATACATTCAATTCATTTCTTTATTTCTTTACTCACAAAGTGGTGAGAAGATATCCTTAATTATATAAAAAAATCATCTCTTTAAAGATTAGAACTTCAATAGTGGATTATTTTATTATAAGAAATTGATATTGTTGTTTCTTTTATTGTGGTGTGCAATATTTGCTTCAATTGTTAAATGAAAGTGCTTAAACTGCTATTATAAGATCAGCATCATGTTCTAACTGTTCCAATTGATCACATGAGTGATTATAAAAACCATGCACTGGAATTAAATCAAGTATTAGAGGCCTCAACAAGAGGAAATTAAATAAATTAAAACTATAAATAAAAAAAATTAAATTCCTTTTTACCTGAGCTTTCATCCAGACTACTACAAGAAACAGAAGCTTGAGATGATTATCATCACAAGAGGTTAACCTTCCTTCATTTGTAAACATTATGTCAAGCATGAAAATAGAGCAAGTTTGCTCTGTCCATATTTAGACGAGAATTATACGACTAGAACAGGTAATGAGGACATTAGCACATGAGTATGCTCATGTTCACTCTAATTTCGATGGATATTATGTAAGCACGAGTAGAATCGGCAAGACGGCCCAAATTATCATTACTAAGTGGAATGTACAAATAATATAGGTGGGAAAAAAAGTTAAATATAAGGAAAACATGTTTTTCTTATAACTCTTATTAATCAATCATGCAATACAACAACTGAAAAAAAATATTTACAATTGTAGAATCAAATTCTTCATTTAGTCTATTTTTCATACTGAATGGGAAAGAAAAGGAGAGGGAACACACAAATCAAAATCAATGTAGTTAGACATTGTCTGACCAAAAAACAAAAGCAGAGAAGGAAAAAACACATAAAACCATGAAAGTAACATTTTATCTGTCATTTTGTAACCCAAAATCATGTGCCTAATTATTTCATTGCATGTTTACAACCTTCCACTCGATGGAAGTACATTGCTTGTACCACATAGTATATCACAACATGTACCATTACTTGTAATTGCTTGAAAAATATTTTTAAATTAAAATTTTAATAATCAATTATTTTTTTGACCAATCATAAATAGTGATACATGTTGTGGGGATGAACATCTACTGTCCCATAAAAGTGTATCACTCCATGTGTCATTATTTATGATTGGTTCGAAAAATATTTCATCATTACTTTTTTAACTTAAATGCATTTTTTACAACCAATCACAAATAATACCACATAGAGTAACATACATACTTTATGGTACAGCAGATGTCCTCCTTTTAGACCAAAGATTTCACCCTTCATTCATTTACATATCTTTTGTATCACTATATCTTCTTGATGCAAACCATTCATCTTCCAAAACTTTAACCTATACTTAATTTTCCAACTCACATAAAAAAATAGATAGTATCGCACTGATTTTGTATTACAAAATAGTCAAATTAAATTACAGAGTAGACTAAGAGAAAATAATTATTCATATTTAATCATCGTTGACTTTAAATATAAGTAATACAAATGAATGGTACTGTACAAATTTTTACGCCGATAGTGCATAAAACTTTCTTACATATTACTTCTTCTTAATCTTATCTTTACTTTTGGAGAAAATAGAGCACAAACCAATGATGTTTACAGGAAGAACATTCAGAACAGGGGTAACCCTAATGCTGTTAGCACCATTATTCCTATGACTCTTCAATGGAGGCTTTTGATAATTATTTGGACCAAAAGTTTGAGAAAACCTTGTTGTAGTGGAAAATTGCTTCAATGAGCTTTGCTTAATCTTAACATTTGGTGAAGTAGAACCAGTTGAGTTGCTTCTATATAAAAGTGGCAAAGGGCATAAACTTCTCACATATCCACTGCTACAACTACTACTTCTCTTAAACTTCCAAAATGAGTTTGAAATATGCTTTTCATCATTGAATTCCTTCATTTCTTTTGTGGTGTTGCATTTTTTCTTCAAGTTCTTATTGGTTGAAGCATTGTGACAAATAACATGTGGGGGTGGAACAATGTTCTTCTTCTTGATTTCAATTGGAAGGATGATTCCATCACAGAAAAGTTCATCTGCTGAAGATGATTCAAGATGTGAACTTTTTTTAACACAGAAATCAAAATCAATGCTTGAATTCAAACCATATGAGTTTGATTTCAAAGGGTGTTGTTGTATCTCAACTGGGATAGCATCTGATTGGGAAAAATCATGAGAGAATGAAATTCTTGGACTCATTGAAACAACACAATTTTCTGAACAAAGTTTAACAGCCATTTCATTCAACCTTTGATAGATAAATAAAAACCAAAACAGGAAAGAACACTGAAACCCAGAATTCTATGATTGGAAACTTAACCAAAAATGGGTTTTTTGATTAGAAAAGAATAGAATAGTGGTTTTTAAAGTTTACTAAAAAAACTAAACATAGATTTCAATAAAAGAAGTTTGAAGGTTCAAAAAAAGAATGAGAGAAAATAAGGTTTGAAACGTTAAGATATGAAATTAAAACAACAAAGTTTGTAACTTTATGTGTTTTTGAATGGTCCAATGGTGCAATCCAAAGTGGACATAAATATGGGATGATGAAATTGGAGGCTTAAAGGGTTTGAATGATAAGGGAAAGAAAATGGGATATGGGTTTCTAGGAAACCAAAGATTGAGACTTTGGAAATTGGAAAACCGAAAAGGTAATTGCTTTTGGAGAAGATTCAAAGGTTTTGATTGTTGAATGTGGTAGAGAGAGATGAAAGTGTGCATTGAATGTGCTTAAACTTATTCAGCAACTCAATGATGATAGTATTCAAAGGTTTTCTTTTATTCACAATGATTAAATGAGACAGGAATCCTGATCCATATGTATCTCTTCATTTTTGGTCGCTCACCCTACAAATAAATGTTACTACTAGAAATCAAGTATTCGATTTTTTTATCTTTTAAGAATCTATGGAGACTATACATAATTAGACATAAGATTTGTTGGTTTTAATAATGTATTAAGAATATTTAAAAATGTGAATGTCAATTATGAATGAAACATGAACTGATTTTAATAATCATTATATCATTCAATCATATTTATATCAATAGAGTTAATATATATGTATTTTCATGATGATTAAACATGAATAATAAATAATACAATAATAATATATAAAACTCATATAATGTTAATAAAAATATTTTTTTGTCTTATTCAAATTATTCCCCATCATATAAAACTCATATTCTTTAGAACAAAAACATTTTTAGAAATCTACAACTTAAGATATATCATTTTCCATATTCATATTTGAAAAGAGGGGTTTATAATTTAGCTCACATATTGTGAAGTTCAATGGCCCAGCTATATATAGGGTCCATTATGTCATCATAGACCGAAGCAAAGAAACATGACATACTTGTCAACTATTGCCCTCACAACATTATAAGTTTTTAAAATGTTTTTACTTCTATCTTGCCATGTGAACAAAAACAATTAGGACATAAACAATGACATTTCTGACTTGTGTCAGAACTGAGATGGACCAATGCAATAAATGAATCGAATCATCTGTCTCTAAACTGTGTCTCATTTTTTATCTCAAACCATCATATATCGACACATGTATAAAAAATATTTTTAAAAAACAAAACGTAATAAAAAGTAACACTCTATTGACTTGGGACATAGAGTAAGACACAATTTGTAACAAGTAATCCATTTCCATGCAATAATACACATAATACCCCATTCTCTGTCCCTTCCCTCATAATCCTGATTCCTTTATATTATGCTTGTGGTTGCTAATTTTGTTAATGTCACACACAAAAGAAAAAAAGTGAAACTTGTAGGTACAGGTAATGTCATGCATCATCTGATCCAAAATCTGAAAACTCTTGTTGTCTTGTGTCAAGGGAAGAAGAGTTTAGAAGCATAGGACATGGGTCCTTATTGCATCACCTTTTTACTCATTCGATGAAAAAGGGTTCCCTCTAAGTATATTGGACAAGGGGTCTGTTACAAGAGAGTGTAGTGTCGATTAGAATATTTTAGTGCCTTACACGTAAGGCATAAGAGATACTGTCCTAGCTAATTGGGTAGCAAACAATACATGAATTGGTACTGTAATTGATATGAAGGTATCTTTAGGGGTGGCGTTAATTTGCTTCCAAACGAAACTGTTTTTTAGCTTTTAGATTGAATGGTCTCTAATTTCATCTATCAAATTTGTGATTGGCTACTGTTGTGTTTAAAAGTCGTGATAATAAAGTACAACTTATATAAGGCCTTTTATTATAGTTCAGAAATCGTGATAACAAATTACGACTTCGGTTTATAAATCGTTATATGCTATTCCGACATCTTGAAGGTCATCTAGAAGTCGTTATATATCATCACGACTTCTATAGTAGCCAGAAGTCTTCTCTACTGATGTCACATAATGTTACCAAAACTTTTAAAAGGTGTACAAAACAGTAACCAAATGTTTTCATCTAACAGTTATAAAGCAGTTCGCTTCCAAGCGAACTAATATGTAATTCACATATTAGCTTCGGGAGAGATGCCGATATGGATAAGAAAAAAACTTTATGCAAAAGGGTGTCTATAGTATCATAGTCTAGACATTTTAGTATGGTTTGAAGTGGCTAGTACATGATGGGTTCGATTCCTTATATCTTGATCATGGGTTTGACATGTAGAAGAGATATAATTTAAGTTTCTTTAGATGCAAATGCAGATCATGTTATAAGATTTTTTCAAGGCCAAATATATAAGTATCCATGCATGGTTGTCGAGTAAAATTTTAAGTGGACTTTGCTTTTTTTTCTTTTACTACTACTTTTCATGAGTTCATATTTTCCAACTTTTTAGGATTCACTTTCATTTTAATTTTTTAACCGTGTTCCTGAAATTTCTTGATAAAGTAATTTTGATATTAACTTTCTTGTAGGTATGAATGTCAAGTTCATGCATTTATGTTCTCTCCCAAGTATTTTATTAGGATGTCTTATGCTTTACAAGTTTAATCCCATGATTTTAGTATTTAAACTTTGTTAATTTGGTCCGTGAAATTTGATCAAATTCAGTCAACTTCATTCTTGAAATTTGATGTGTCCCACCCCACAAGGGCCAGCGCTCTATTTTGACTATAAACTTTGGTCTACCCCAAGAAATGAATAGAGATATTCTAATAAGAATACTCGGTCCCAAAATAAGTATGTCATTTATCTCTATTTAATCATTTTTCCAAGTAATATAAAAATATTATTTTATATTTTTATGATTTTTTTAATTAATTAATATATTTTTATTGGATGAGACATCAAACAAGAACAAGTGATCTCTATCTGAGATCTATTATCCCAAATATTATCTCATATAAATAAAAACATGTCAAATTAATTAAAAAATTTAAACATTCACCATTTTTTAATTTTTATTTCATTATTATTAATACAGAACAATATATATTACATAATTTGGGACAATAAATCTTTATTCGACCGTCCTATCTTTTACTGCTTGTAATTGACAAGGTTGAACACGTGAAGGTTGTATTTGACGCCGGTGGATATCCAAGCCATTGACTATCATTTGTAAGTTATAATAAAAAAAACACTTGGTATAAGAATTGGCCTTTGACCCAAGTTTTGATTTTTGCTAGGTACATTTGATATTTGCTATATGCAAAACATACATATATGCTTAAAAATATACAGGGATGTGGATATATAAAAACAAATTTTTTTTATTGAGTGCACAACATGGATTAAATGACGATTTATGTTCTATTATAAATCTTGTCTTTAAAATTTTCATTAAAACCTTTTTTAAAACTTTACCTATTTTTTTAGGGTCTTTATTTATCTCTAACTATTTGATTATTCTACATCTGATTTACTTTTCTTACTAGGCCGTCTAATGGTCTTTTAAACACATGGCCGAATCACTTAAATCCCACTAAATTTACTTGCACCGCACCTAGGTGGTTTGGGTACACAGATATATTAAGTATTTTGTTTCGACCGATATAAATAGTCAAAAAAAAGCTATGTATATTTGTCCTCCTCAAACCGGGCTAGGTTTACTTGCACTATACCTAGGCGGTTTGGGTACACAAAGATATAAAAGATATATGATGTATTTTGTTTTGACCAATATAAAGGGCCAAGAAAAGGCTATGTTTTGAAAATCTTTAGTCACATATGTAATGTTCTTGTTTACTTGCACTTAACACTCTAGATATGTGAGTTCAAAACATCCAAACTAACCAAGTTTACTGAAAGGATAAACTAAAAATGCTAACTTTGATGACTCTGGTTATGCAACTTGATAAAACAGGTGCATCATTGTCAAGGAGAAAGGTTGATGTGTAACTTAAGGGAGAAAATTACTCATTAAGTCAGTAATACAATTAGTAATGTAAACATTGGCAATAAAAATTATTTAAAAACTTCAAATCATAGGCAATAAAAATTTATTTTTGACACGTGTTACAATCCTCATCCAATACCAGACTCTCCGATTCTTCGATAGTAGCAGAGAGCATCTGAATTCCCATTTCTTAGAAGGAAAAAGGCCATACCATGCAATCACATTTAAACTATTTCTAACAAATTAAAGGAGATTCATTGGCAACTCTTACAAATTTCAACCAAACTTAACCAAAGCAAGCATAATAAAACCATTTTTTTACCAACACTATCTTCATTTCATTTATGTAAAAGAATATATATTTTATTCACACAAGACTACCTCTGCTAAAATGTAAATAACAAATATAAGCCACTTCTGCATAAGCAACATTTATTTATTTTTATTCCTTCACTAAAACAATCTGAATATTCTTCTTTTTGAATCAAGAGATATAAAAAATAATCACTATTAAGATGAAGAATAACTATGTTTCAACTTTCAAACTATGCTTATCAAGCCAAGAAATAATGTCATCAAAAACTTGAATTATTATTTCATCAGGCTCACCCTCAAGAAGAGAATGATAAGCATCTTTGTATAGCTTAAGAGTCTTGTTTGAACAATTAGCTTTTTCATACAAGGCCTTGCTCACTGATGGATCAGTCACGGTATCAGCTTCTCCATGAAGGATTAATAATGGCAGAGAGACCTGTAATCATAGCCATTACATGTGAAGATAAATAAACTTCATTACACTATTCTCAAAAGACTAAAAACAATATTATATGAATGATCTTTGACGCAACGGTAATGTATAATCTTGTGACTCGGAAATAATAGATTCAAATCTTGGAAATATTCAAGCGTGTTAGGTGTCAAGAGCTATAGTTGGTTCATGTTTGGTGAGATGAAGGATACAAAGTACTACATGCTGTGTTTTTCGAACTTAGAAGCATGCAAATATATATATATTTATAAATCAGTAGGGTGGTGTCTCAAAGCCAAAGCACAAAAAGTCCTAAAAGGATCACTATTTCTATATGTTGTTACTCCAAGACATGGCTTTTCTATGATTCTTAAACATCTTGAAATTTAAGGGTCTTCACTAGAACATTTTTTGGGTTTTAGAGCACTTTTAGTTTAGATTTGATATGATTAGTTTCAACTAATGAACTTGTTTTGGATGAAATTTGTCCTACCCCAACATCTTTCCCGGGTAAACTTCTGATATTTTTTAGTTCATCAAGGACATGTTATCATGATTTGAACCTATGTCCTTTACCCAAATTCACAACAAAGGAAAGCAAAAGAAGCTATCCTGCTACACATAAAAATTTACAAGAGGATTAGGCAGAAGAAAACATGAGAGTATAGCTTTGAGTGAAGCAAAACAGAATTTCCTGTTAAGCTTCAAGAGCTTGCTTTAGGTAAAGAAAACTATTGTTTTGTTTTTTATTGTTTAAGGCCCTTGATATCCGGAAGTCACATTAGACCTCGCTAATCTGAGTCTAGCCAGGAAATTTTATTTGTAGAGTTGTATTGAAAAGTCATCCATGCATTATTCAACCCTATCTTTACACCCTGACCAAACTAATCATGAATATGAAAACTATTCGAAAGGAGTTCAGGAATCCAAGGAGAAGGTTAGAGCATACGGGTGCACTTAGTTTAGACATTTAACAAGAAAAGGTGGATAAGTCAAAAGATTAGAACATACTTCTTCCAATCGCCGTTCTATTTCCTCAGTAGTTTTAAGCATTTCTAAAGCAGTCAGCAAGCGCGGTTTATCCTTGTATGCAATAACATTGTAGGCTGCCTGCAGAGAGATTAGAATGTTTCAAGTAATTACTTTACTCAGATTAAAAAAACATGAACAGGATTGAACAAAAACCGGAGTAATGATAGGGTAGGGGCAGAAGGAAAAATATCATAATGCACATATCTTTAGGTTTCATAAATTGATGTGTTAATACGTATAATCTTTAGATGATCTTTGAATTTAGATGACAGACAAAAATAAAATTATGTTGGATTATAGAACAAAAACCTGGTCCTTCTTCTTCGGCTCTCTGAAGGCTGCCTCTGCTAAATCCTTTTGTGGAACTAACTTATTCTTCGGAAGAACGCTAGCCATACCAATGAGGATCTTAGTGAGCCACTTTGGTGGAACCATGTCGTCTGCAATCTACAGAGGTTTTAGTCAAAAGGAGATCACAGCAAAGGCAAACAAAACTCCTAGATATGATTATGTTCAAGGAAGATTACTTTACACATAGGTGCAACCAGAATGGCACCATCCCACGCCTTTGGTTGTTTCAGGTGCATCTTTAACACAACAGCTCCACCCATAGACTGTCCAAATAGGAAGCTGGGAAGAGAATGGAATTCTGGGTTTTCTGCAATGAAAAGTCCAAACATTTTGCATGAATATAGTAGTACAATACTCTCTTTGTATTGAGTTTTTTGACTTGTTTCTAATGTATAATGAAAATAAATGTAATGCAAAATGAAAAATATCCTGCATAGAATATTTGCAGAACATCTAATTGCAAGTGCAATTTAGCTGTAACCTGAGATAGAAGATATTGAAGCTTCATCCTATGAAGAAAATCGTGATCGAAAGTTTCGACCTCGTTAAATGCTTTTTCATAAAGCTTAATAAGTTGCCTTATCCAACAAGGGTGGAAATAGTTCAACCTTATGAATACCTTAAGACCCTTGCAAGACATAACTCATGCAAATAGTTTATACAACAGATGTAAAATTTCTGCATTACTAGATTCCTTGACGGAACTGTAAAACTACATAGTCCACTAGGAACAATATAGAATTTGATCCCCTCCCGGAGAAGAAACCAAGACTAACTCATCAGATTTATAATTGTCGAATTTCACGATGAATGAGAATTTCAGGACACAGGTTAATGCGAGTTTAAGTACCTCTGATTTTGGAGTAATGCTCGATGACATCGTCAACTAGCTCATCAAAACTGGGAATATAGCCATGGAGACCTTCAGAAAGACCAAAACCTGGATAATCCATAGCGAAAACACCGTATCCAGACGATGCTAGCTTTCTAGCTATTCCTGCAAATAGTTACATCATACAATTGAGTTGTAAATCCTCAAATTAACCGAGTTTAGTTACTTATAGATACAAGGTTTTAGTATCAGCTACATGCCTTCAAAGAAAAAACTGCAAGTGTCTCCATAACCGTGACAGTAAAACACTGCTGCTTTCGGCTTAGATGCCTCAGGAAGCCAACTTTTGCAGAAGATTTCTATGCCATTTGAGTTCACCTCATATGACTGTTGCATAACACATTACATCAACAACAACAAAATCAGACAACAACACGGTCGCATTGATGATGATTCATAGTATAAGTAAGCCAAACTCCATTTTTTGAGGTAACTCCTCAGAAGAAACATAGATTATATGAAATTGTTTTAGACTTTAGACTAATCTTACCTCTTTTATTTTTAGTCCATGACATGGAGTCTGCAAAACAACAAAGCATAAAGGAATTGATATTAGCATTTAAGGGAAGTGAAATTTTAATAACTTTATGTGACAAATCATAACAGGTAAAATGATCATTCATTGCACCAAAATGTCCATACCAAAAACAGGATTATAGAACTGTGAATAAGTAGATGGATTTGAAAGGTTATGGTGAAGAAAAATGTATAGATTTCATTGCTGATGAATAGTACATGTGATGCAAAAAGAGTAAGAAATAATGAGCAGGTCACATTCATAGAGTTAGACAAAAAAATAAGAGGGAAAAAACTCAATTAGTTGAACATGAAGGAGTAATAACCCCCAAAAAAACACTGAACTGTAAGTTCCATCAGATTGTAGAACACTTTTATCTTATTTAATGTCTTGATGACTAACTCTATTGAAAATAAGGCATCTGTTGCATTTTGAGTACAAAAGTGCATGAAATTTTGTGTGTAAGTGTATAAAGAAAGTTAGGCCTCTATGACCCATTATAATCTAAACCAACTAATAATCTGATGGTGAATATAAACAACAACCCCATACTTAATTTACGGGTGGAATTGGCTACATGGACTGAACATTGTTATATTACTCTAGTCTTGTTCTTTGACATAACATTAATCTATAAATATTTTCTTATAGTTTCATCAATGATTTTTCTTCTAGGAATTGCACTAACCTTCATTTGATATATTCTTTTCTATGGCTTTTATCGGTCTCCTCCTTATATGCTCAAACCACTTAACGCGTGACTCTACCATCTTTTCTGTGAGAGAAACTATTTTAACTTTCTTCCTTCTTGCATTCTTTTCTAATCATATTTTGTCTATTGTATTCATGAATTCAATGCAACATTCTCGTCTCTGCTACATGAAATTTGTTTTCTTGTTAACATTCAATCCCATATAACATTGCAGGTCTTATAGTTGTGTGGTAAAATTTACCTACATCTGTCATTTCATTCACCTCCCTTGAATCTTCTGGTTTCCATCTCCATCAATTATCATATTGCCTTGAATGACCCAATGTACTTCTATTTACCCTCCCCATAGTCCACTATGTGGGGGAGTCTTATACACTAGCCTTTTCTTAACAATTGTGCATTTAGTCAAGTGGAATGACTCTTGCTTTAGGTGTGAGAGGTTCCAAGTTTGATTCTCATAATGCCCCATAATTTACTATACATAACCCGATAACTAAACTAAAATAGAGGTGAAATTTGTATCACAATCAAAATAAAACTTTGTTGAATATCTATATATGAAACACATATTTATTCATTCTATATATAAACTCACTTTCTCAGCCTTATGGAAAAATGTTGCACCTCAACTATAACTTTTAATGACCACAACAGAGCCTCTCACACTTTCAAGTTTCAACCCTTTATTGGTTGTCTTAAATGCAACAGTGTAAAAGTTTGTCCCAGGTATAAACTACTACCACCAATCTCAATCTCAGAGTCAATGTTTTATCATGTCCCTAGTCTCAAACCTCAACTACCATGTACTTTACCAATTAATAGGCCTATCAGAAATTTATTGCAAATTTACAATATCTTAAAGACAAGACAACAGAAAAACATATAATCATCACAAAGGGAACAATATCAGACAATTAAAAAAAACAAAAAGAACAACAAACTAAGATTCATCAATTTCAAAAACAAAAAAAGACAACTAATAGGTTTAGGGGAGAGACTATTTTTCAAGATTTAGACTCTCTAATTTAACAAATAAAAAAGTCGGGTGATACAAAGATATATATATGTATAGAATTTTAACTATTACTTTTGGTTCGTTGTTGCGCCGAGTCTCACCATCGATTAAATTCAGAAACATTAAAAATAATAGATATAAAAGACATGGGTATACCTTAAATAAAATATGGTCAATCCCAAGCTGAATATCCTTAAAGGCCTCACGAGCATGTCTTCTAGCTGGAACTTCATCCATATTAGCATCCAATATCTTTTGCAATTTATGATCTACACCTTCTAGCTTCATACTTCTTGATGATAATAATCTTCTACCTTTACCTCTCTCTTCTTTTTCTTCTTCTTTTCTTGAAATCAAATGCAGCCCTGAATTCTATACAATTCCCATAAATATATAAACAAAAACTTAGATTTAGATTTAAAGGACACAGATTACGTCACCAATCAAATCAAAAGTGACTCTGACTGCCACAAACAAAGGAAAAAAAGGATATATATTCCTAAAAAGGAAAAAGAAAAAGAAAATAAATGTTATTGGAATAGGATATTGAAAGATGCTTTAAAACAAATTATTAAAAAAGTATTATAAGTTATTCAATGTACCAGCAATAAGGCATTAAAGGGGTGATAGTGGCTATAAAGCTTTATGTGTGAGAGAGCTTTGTGGATTTTAATCATTATTTTGGTGAGTTAATCTTTACTTTATTAATAAATATATATATATTGTTTTTTTGTTAGGATCCGGAAAATAAGGCTAATCTAACTCAAATATATAAAAGTAAAACGTGTAGAAGTAATAGATTTGAAGAAAAAGGTAGTATTTAAAAAAACATGTTATGGGTTTGTTTTGTTTAATGATAATGTTGAATACGAAGAGTTGTAAAGAATCTTTGAAGTGTTAAGGTTGCACAGAGAGAGAGACGTGTGGAGGAGAAAGTGGAGTAAGGATATAGAGGATTGGTGGACATGTTAGAAAGAAGAAAAAAATCTCATATCGCATAAAATTTAGATATTCATGTTCTCAAATCAATCATACTTCATTAACTAATTTAAAAAAGTTATTTTTTTTAATTAAGTGATATCTGTGGGTACATGCTAAAATACCCACAACGGCAATGGGTACACGTAAAAATAGTTTATGGGTGGGAGCGGGTATCATGATATCCGCTCTGCAGACACCCACATATTTATAAATTTATTTTTTAATTAAATTTTATATATATATTACATTTTTATTGTTATTTTATAATTATATATTATCCATTTTGTATTATGTTATAATGATTTTAGTGATTGAAACATATGATAAATTTATCATTTATATAAATTTTATTATTTATGTAGCAATTATTTTATATGTATTAATTGTAATAAGATATATAAATATATATTGAAACTTAAAAACTCATAGAATACCCGCAAATACACGCTACCATGCAAGTACCGTAAATAGTATGGATATAAATACAGGAAAGCACTATTCATGTTCGTTCCGTCCTATTGCCATCTCTAATTAAGACACAAAAATATGATAGAGGATCTTCATTATTCTGAGAAGGATAGACAAAATTTGGTAGTTGATTAACAGGTTGTTGCTCATTCTAACACAATTTATTTCCCTCTAATATGAGTAGTGGGTAGCATTTTTATATGAATTTAAAATTTATGTACGGATAGTGTGAAATTTTTTATATTATCAATACATCATTCATAATTGATTTACATTTTTTTTTTAGAATCGTGACTAATGATATACAATTTGCCTTAGGTGAGACTATATAATAACTATATTTACATAATGAGCCACTATTCCCATAAAATATTTTAGTGGGAGAATTGATGAGGTCAAATCTGACTATATAATGATATACACATTTGCTAAAAGAACGAAATAAGTATGATAGGTTACAATTTGCCTTAGGTGAGACTATATAATAACTATACACATTTGCTAATAATTATTGGTGAGCTAAGCTAGATAGCAATTTGTTCGGATTATTTTTGTTATTACCAAATGTATCTTATTACCATTTAGATAAGAAATTATTTTTTTTTCCAGATTATGTGGCTACGTCTCCCAACTAATTCATACTTGGACCTTGTATACACTTCTCATCACATTATATATATGAGAGTGCTAGTATGCTTGAAGTCATCATATCTTAACTGTAATGAAGGGGTTCCCAAAGGCAAACCTAGTGAGTAGTCACTTGAGCAAAGTCATGACATTAGAGAGGATGGTTTGATAGCATCAAGCTCCTTTTTAAGGAAAAAGGTAATGTTGGTGTCATTAAAAATGTTATTTTGACAACTAAATGTGATAATTTTAAGTCCTTTTTTTAGATAATCTTTTATACAAATGAATATTAAAAAATAGAAATAATTTAATTTATTGTAAAAACTTGTTAAATTTAGGTCATTAAAATAACATCATTTAAAGATAAGCTATTAAATAAATAAAAAATAAACAAGTTGATTTAGCTATTCATAGTGTGTTCGTGGAAGTGAAGCTTGATGAAAAGAAATATGGTTATCTAAACTAATCTATAAAGTTTAACTTGAAAATTAGTCCCAACATCAGTGGGATCATATCTTTTATTCTAAATAGTATAATATTTTATGTGTCATTTTCACTAATTGGTCAGAAAATATTTTATTATTAAATTTTAAACTTAAATATATATTCTTCAACCAATTAATATCGATATAGTAAAATAATTACATTAGTCGTGAGTTAAACTTGACCTAAATTGGCCATATCAACCGATTTTTATTTAAATGTATCAACTATACCAACCAATTTTAATTTAAACCGTATCGATCAAACAATCAATTTCATTTAAATATTCTTTTTACGAAAATGACTTAATTTTTATCAAAATGTCACATGGAAGCAAACACACATTACTACTACCTTTGTTTATAATTATGAAACATAGTCACACATATTATTTTAACAAATTGCGTAAATAAAATTATTTGTCATATTCTTTATTAGTTTTCCAATAATATAATATATATAAATATTTAATTTCAACGATATATAATTTAAGTACTGAGTCACTTGAATTATTATACCACTGTATTAATGAGTGAGTTTAAATCATATGTAGTATTTGACTACTAGGATAGAAATGCTAACATCTATACTATATATCTATATTATATATAAAGGCAAAACATAGTGTATTTAATTTCCATTTCCTATTTTGCCCTTCACATTATTTAATTTTTTCAAAAAAATCATATAATCATAAATAAACATCACCAACATATTAATTAACTATATTTTTCACATTAAATTGAACATTATCATAAATACATAAAAATTATAACAAATACATTCTAATTTTAAAAATAAAGTATATAAAAATTGAATACATCATACTATGTAATATTAATCAGCAGACACTTCTAGACACTGGTGTAATATAATGAGCAAATGGTGAAGGGTATTATCCAACCAAATTTGTATTCTTTTGTATTTTTTATAATTGCCCCTAATATATTGCATCTCCCTTTTTCACAAAACGTAAACAGTGAACCCAAAAGAAGCAAAACGACAGCGTATTGCGCAGTCTCATTGCTAACTCAACCTCTTCAACCACACCACACTCATTTCGCATCAGAAAAACTCGTCACCCAGTGCAGTACGTTCACTACTCTCTAATTTCGTTCTCTATTTTCTTTTAATGTTCTTATTTTATGGCTACAAATTGCTTTTTGATTGTTAGGGTTATTGGTTTTGATGCAATGTTTTTAATCTAGCTACTTAATTTCCAATCATTATAATTGTTATTGTTTTAATTCTCATGTTTCACCGAGAAAATAGTATTGATGACAAATCACCATGGTTGAAAGAAAGTGCAGTTGATATATATGAGGGAAATGAAACCTAAAACAAAAAAGGAGTTTTAAAAAGAGTGAAGTCTCAATTTAGTCCTGATCTTCTCTGTCTAATGAATCGAGAGTCCGTTTTGAAATCGTTCGCCCTGCACCCGAGTATATGCTTCAACATGAATCACACATGGATAGATTGATACAATAGAAAACTCTGCTAACCTACTAACTTATTTTCGTACATTACATAGTCCGTTTTAGGGATTGACCTAAATTTTTTGCTTAATTAAATGTAGTCTGTCCCTTAAACAAATACTACAGCAACAACCAAGCTTTTATCCAAGTAGATGAGGTCGGCTATATGGATCGAACAATGCCTTTATTCCTAAAACAAATGAAGTTTCAAAATAGTCCTTGAAAATTTTGTCTATGGACAATTTGGTCCTGAAAAGCAGTTGTCATAGTCCCTAAAGTTTTATTCTATGAGACAAGTTGGTTTCTACAAATCCTGACAACACCAATTTAGTCCAATTAACTTATCTCACTGAGAAAATTTTGAGACACCAAATTGTCTCATAAAAAATATATTTTTAAGACTATTTGAAGACTCTTTTTCAGGGACAAGACTGTCCTATGGAGGACATCTTCAAGGACTATTTGGTTGCTTTAGTTTTTCATTAACCAAGTTAGTGGGGTTTATGGAGGGTAGATAACTAGATATACACAACCTTACCCTTGTAAGCGAAGTTTCTATTTCCATGATTTGAATCCATTACTTTCAGGCCACGGGGAAAACAATCTTATCATTGCGCCGAAGCTTGTAGAACTAGTCAATACTCATACTCAGGTCCTATTTTACTGATTTTACTGTAACAGGGGAGCTTAAGACCATAATATGACAAAAGAAAGCAAGGAGAGTTTACCAGCTATAGACACTGATCTAACTGTTAAGGAAGATGATGAAAGTCTTAATGGTAAAGCTGATACAGTTATAGAGGATGACGAAAGCCTCGATGATGATACTACTACATCTATAAGTTTGGCTGAGTATTTGGAGAATATGTTCTTTTGGGACCTACTCAAAACTATAGAGGAGGAGAAAGTTAGTGTTTTAGTAAGTCAGAGACGAGAAATGGAGGCAAGTATAATTTTTAACATTGCGTTTATTTAATTCTCACAATTTTTTATTAATTTGTTTGCACTCTTTTCATTCTCTCTTCAGATATCTATACATACTTATGTTGATGCCATCAACTTTGCTTATTCTATGGAAAGTAATGCTACCATCATGCAAAATGAAAATTCACGTGCTGAATTGGATAGTTTTAAGGAAGGAATAGATCAACTATCCAAGACATTTAAAAGGAAGTAAGAACTTGTCATAAATTTACTATTGCAATTTTTTCGTTGGCCTTATTTTATTTACTTTTTAGTCATTAATCTTTGTTATTGCCTCTTTTCTAGGAAGTCACTGGAGAATAAGCATGAAGCTCTTTGTGGTGTCATCAAGGATATCATTTCAAGACAAGCACAAATTGAGCTCTTATTGAAGGAGCTAAAAGTGGAAGTGGCAGTTAAAGACCTTGAAGATTTTGAAAAGGAGGAGATAAAGGAACACAATTAAGGCAAGAAAATGGACTAAAATTGAGCTCTTAACTCTATGGTTGTGAACACTAAGTCACTAACCAAATCAAATGCAGCAATTGTTTTTTTACTATTATTATTTATGTCTGACTCTGCTACCAAATTTGGTTTTCTTTTGCCATGATTGATGTCTGCTACTAAGTTGAAATTCTACTGTTTGCTGTTGTTTTTATCTTTTTTTGGTACTACCAAGGGTATCCCCTCACCTTATGGGTAAAGAACTAATCCCTTTTGGGATACGTGGCTGCCCCTTCCAACAATTTTCGATCATGGGAATCGAACCATTGACCTTTTGGTCTTTTTGTATATCTAGTGAGGCCTTACATCACTAGACCAACACCCTTTTTGGTGTTTTTTTTTTAATCTTTTTGAATCTAAATGTAATGAAAATTTTATATTGCTCCCATATATTACTTTATCCCAAAGTAATTTAGCTTGCACCCATTTCTTCATAATTTAGCTTGCACCCATTTCTTCTGTGTATAAGTTTGGAACTAATCTGGTTATTGTATAGTAATTTTTATGTCAATGTTTAGTATGGCAACTGAATTAGCTCACATTTGCATTGAAGAAACACAAAATTGTACCATTTTCTAACGTGTTCAAGACAAAAATTATAGTTTGTGACTGAACAGCAGAACCTAACTTGATCAAGAAAAGAAAATCTTAAACCATGTATTGAAGCCATTTTTGCTTTGTGGGCTTGGATGCAATTCACAATTGCATATGCTTGTGCGGTGATAAATGGAGTAGGGTGAATTAGTGATTGGGAGAGAAGGGATTTAGTGAGGGCGTTGTGTTGTTGAAGAATGGGTGTAGTGAGTTGGAAGAGTTAAAGGATGATATTTTAGTTGAATGAGTGGGTTGGTGGGGTTTTTTTTGGTACTAGGATATTTCCTCACCTTTTGGTAAGTATCTCAATTCACTTTCCATTTTGAGATGTATGAGTGTCCCTCCCAACAAGTGTCGCTCTCAGGAATCGAATCATTAACTTTTTGGTTATCTCGAGAATCTAGCAGTGCCATTCACCACTAGACCAAAGCATTATAAGTGATTGGTGGGGGTGTGTTTAGATAAGAATGGAGAGAGAAAAATTCTCCTCACCAATTATCTCCTTAGAAGATGGTTGAAAGAGAAAAGCTTTATGAATTATATAGAACATGTTATATTTATATTTGAAGACAGAGTGTATTTATGTTTTTTGTACTATTATTCATGACTAAGTTTTATTAGAATTAAATTTTTAATATGTTGTCAAAATTTTATTAATTATTTCTACATACATACGTCTTCACACAAGTTTTTCTTCGATTGAAAATTAAATATATAATTTTGTATTTCATATATACATTTCCCCCAATAAATCTATCATTTTTTGTTCCTTATTGATAGTCATAGGGGTTGTAACGAAAAAGGGGTGATTACATATTATGTTACCAAAACCCTTCATTATTATACTTCAAAAAACATATAATAATTTTAGGGGAAGGAAAACGTAATTTCATCTAGGGAAATATTATGTTTAACATATCACCAATGTTAGACTTGAATTTTATATTAATTTGCTTCTTTTGTAATTCTTAATTCCCTTAGGCTAGTCATCAGCAAGTCTCATAATTCTAATGGTTTTGCTAACTATTTCCTTTTAAATAAGGATTAAATTCAATAAATATGATTTTAAAAATATACCTTTAATAGAGAAAAATGTTGACTTTTTTTAGGGTTTACTATCTATAAAATTTCTCATGTTATGATCTTCAACTAGTTTATAAAATTGCTTATAATCATTTAACAACTTGGACCCATCACTTTGTCATTTGAATTCCCACTCCACATCACTATCATTTCCCTTTCCAACCCCAAACATGGAAGAAAACAAGATACTTGTCATGGGGTTGAATTGTCAATGATGGTGGCACATGAGAATGACAATAATGTTAAGATTGATTTGTTACATTTTTTTATGTGAAATGTTTTATTGAGTGAAACATGGAATGAGGGAGGAAGTTGGAACATGAATGAGTGGAATGTTTGATTATATCTAGTTAATCTAAATCAAAGAATTTCTAAATTTTGAAGGGAAAAAAACATGAATTATGAACTAGATACCCATATAGACCAAGATGGCCTCCACTAACTCATATCCCTTTGACTTTCAAAATGTTACTTTTGTTCATGGGTGTCTTTTAAGAAAGAAAAAGAAAACTTCTATGAGTAGAAAAATATATTTGATAGATTCATTCATTTCTTAAGTATGATGCATTCGATTCTTGTCACACGTATAAAAAACTTAATTAAAAATATTTATTTATGATTGTTTGAAGGGAAGAAGTGTGGAAACTCATGTATTTTCATCAATGATAGAGTTTCATTTGCCATATCTTTTTATGTAGCTTAAGTTGTTTTCATTATGTATAGTTAAACACCCATTATTGTGGTTAAGTTAAATTTTATCCAACTAGCTCATATTTTATCTTGGATTACCTAATATAAGTTTGCTTATCTTATTTTTAGCTTTTAATTTCCCTACTTAATGTACCTAATTAAGCTTAGGTTATAGTGGCAATCGTGAAAAGGGGAGTAGAAGGTAAAGACAACAAAGCAAAGTTATAATCTTAACAATACAGATTTCATTTATGTTGAAAATTGTGAAAAAATATAATTAATATAGTTGCAATCACAACGTTATTGCGGAGATTCCAAAACTATAGTATTGTGATTGTAATTGTAGGATATAACTTAAAATAAGAGCAATCATATGCAGGAAGGGGTGAAAAAGATTCAAGATCCAATCAAATATCTATGATTAACCTCTTTTCTTTATTTTTTTTCTTTTAGAATTCAAATAAGTTAGAAAATAGAAAGAAGAATGGTAGATTCAACCTGAGTAAAACTAGTAATTTGGTGAAAGCCTAAATAGAATTGAATTAATAATTATATAATAGAGGATATGGAATTATTATTTCAATTCCATTTCTATTAATAAGAGAGTTGGTGTGAGAAAACATTGAGACGAAGAAATTTGGGGATGACTTTTTTACTTTTTACACAAACATAATTTTTTTTTGCTAACGTAGTATTTTTCAATTAAAATAAAAATAGTTAACTCTCTACTTTACTATTTTACAATTAAAAGTAGTTAACTCTCTACTTTACTATTTTTCAACTAAAAGTAGTTAACTCTAAAATAAACATTGAGTACCATAATTAACAAACAATTACATTTGGTAACTTTTGCATTCTGTTTTAAGGATAAAGATATATAAATTAAGAGAATAATGTATAAAAATATGACATGTATGCTATTTTGTTTATTTTTTTAAATAGTTTTATTGAAAATGATGAAACATGACACATGTCATGATTTTACTGGCAGGAGGAGATAACTTATCTCCTTATACAAGGAGATACTTCATTCCCATAAATTAATTACATCATTCATTATTTGAAGGGTTAATGATAATTAAACATAAATAATAGATAATATATCAACAATTCATAAAACCTTTACATTGTTTATACATTCATTTTTTCTTTAGCTAAAATTGTAATATTTATATAGGTCAATGGTAAGACTTACTCATTTAATTTATTTATTTGAAATCAAACCCTAAACTTATATTTACAAAATTGATTATCTATTAATTAATAATAAGTGTAAAATTTATGTATTGATTATACAAAGATATATATAAAGTTAATGTGTTATTCATTACTCATTTGTATATATATATTTGTGATGATAAATTTTGAATAATAAATGATGCAGCATCAATGTAAAGATTTCTTACACAATAGGTAAGAAATAAATGAAAATGCAAGTAGTAAAAACGACGTCGTATGAGGTTACTTTACTATAAATCGAAAATTCAGCTTTCAGTGTTTCCTTCCTCTTCTTCCTCGTTGCTGCAAATTCCTTTGATTTCTTCTTTCACAGGATTCCCTCAAAGGTTTCTTTCTCCAACATGTTTATGTTTTTTTTCTTAATTTTTTTGTTTTTAGTTCCAGATCTGACCCATTTTCTAACAACATAGTTTCTTCAAATGACAAACATAGCATGTTTTCTTAGACAGATCTGGTCAAATGTTTGATCTTCATTCCTTTGTCGTTTGTTTTCCTAAAAGTTTGGTTTTTTCCAGTAATTGAATAGTATAATGAAAACCCTTTTTAGATGGGTAACTTAAATTATTAAATGTTGAATTTTTTGCTGAATTTATTGACCCAGAATAAAGTTTGGATATTTTTGAAGGTTTGAGATCAGATCTGCTGTTGATTTATGCATATGACTATTCCTTATCTTTAGGTTCTGGAAAATTGGAAATAGTGAAATGTGTTTAGGAAATTATGTAACTAATTTAACCTTTTTTCTGTTAAATTTTTATTTTTTATTCATTGGATTGATTAAGATAAATGTAAATGATAGCAAATTTAAACTTGGGGTGTCATTTTTTTAATAATATGCTCAGAATCTCATTGTAAATAATTAGGATTTCTGTAAGTAAATCAAAGCACTATCTTTTTGTTTATATTTTAACATTTTGTAAGTTTATATGTTTGTTATGTTTTATGTGTTTAGGCGTTCTACTGTGGAATAAAACCAATTTTGAAGATGAACTGTTACAGTTTTCAGCAGAACGCCTTCGCAGCCTGTGAAGAGATGAGAGGCTCTGTTAACCTTGCAGATCAGAGGGAGACAGTCATTTGCCCTAAGCCACGCCGAGTCGGGGTTTTATCTAACATGGCTATTAGGCCCTTAAGATGGCATTTGAAGTAAATCTTAGAACCCGTTGCTGCCATTTAAGTTTTTATGACATTTTCGTGTTTTAAATCTTTTCATGTGTTTCGATTTCTTGTAGTCAACAAGCTGAGGGATCTGATTCAAAAGCCGGGGCAGATCTACTTGACATTATTTTCAAGAAGGTGAGTTATGACTTCATTACAAGTGATCTTAGATTATATTAAACCTAGTAGGTATATTAAGAATTTTCAAGTGGAATAATTTTATTACTGCATTACTAGTTCATGATTTCATTACTAGACATTACTAATAATATGATAAATGCTTTCTTTGGGGTCACAAGTTTTGATATATATCTCAACTTATAGTATTTTTCGACTGAAAGTGATGTAGTCTAACCATAAATTTAGAATTCATTTCTAGACATTACTATCATACCATGTATGAATTTTCAATATGATAAATGCCTCTTTTCTTTGGGAAGAAAGCTTTGATATATCTCATTTTCTTAATTTTTGTTTTGGCTGAATGCAATGTAGTAGTCTTTCCGTAAATTTCGATTTTGATTTTATGAATGTTCTTTGATTCTTGATTTTAGTTTATTAATTGAACCTTGAATTCAACAGGAGAGTCATGGAGATGAAATTGCAAATCAGGTAGCTTCATCTCCTCCATATTTTTGCGGATCTCCTCCTGTCCGGGCCGCTAATCCAATAATCCAGGATGCTCGATTTGGAGATGAAAATCATTCTCCTATATCACCATCCGGTTTACCCTCTCCGGCTTCAGCATCTCGTAAAGGTGGATGTGTTAGGATGAATTTTGGCCTTAAACCAGCTGCAGTTAGAGTAGAAGGATTTGATTGCCTCAACAGGGATCGCCAGAATTCCGGCATCACTGCTGTTGCTTAAACATCATTCAGAGAAGTGTACATAAAGGAGCTTAAGTTAAGTGTCACTGCTTATATAAATGATTTAACCAGAAATAATATATTTTGAGTAGTTTGAGGAAAATGCAGTAACCTTGTGTTCTTGAGAAAGTTTGGTATGTGTAAAGAGCCATGTTCTTTTGTAATATATAAGGCATTTAGATCTAAGTTCTTCTAAATTTATTTTTGTGATCACCACTAGAATGTTCTGTATAGAGAATTGGTGATTTTGCTTATCTTCCTTGTAAATATATTTAGCTAAATATGACACATTATGTCTATTTAATTAAGTAAACCAGTATTTCCAAACAGGAATGCTATTTGTAATATTTGTATGTTCATATTGAATTTTTTGTTATCAATTTTTATGTTTTTTTTGTACTACTAAGAGTATTCTCTCACCCTTTTAAGTAAGGAACTAATCTTCTTGGAGTTGCGTGACTGCTTTCCTAACAAATGTCACTCTCTCAGGAATCGAACTATTGATCTTTTGGTTTTTCTGGGTGTTATCTGAGATGGAATATGTTTTTTTTTTTTTTTTTTTACATTGTAAATGGAATTAGGTTCTGTGACATGTTTTCATGGGATGCCACGTTAGTGTTTTCGTTATATCATTAATGTATGGACCAAAAAATTTATATCATTAATATTTTCTTTAATGATGTGACTATTCAAGCTTAACTTTTATGTTTTAATATCTTATCACACATGACTTTTAGTTATCATATGAATCAAATACTAATAAAAAAAGAAAAAAAAAATATTCAAATACTTTGAATATACTGATAGTGTAAGAAGAAAACAAATTAATAGTCAAACACAAGATAATTATCTACTTTTTTTAATAGTCACACTATTACTATAACAGAAAATATTATTCATACCACAAATCAAGGGATTGATTGATATATCAACCAAATTTATGTAATGAGTTGCAATTTTCCACGATTGATGCAAGTTTTGTCTAGGGGTGGCAATGTGGGCCGGCCCAGCCCAGCCCGCCTTTGGCCCGCCAAAATAAGGGCTGGCCCGGCCCGTATTTTTAAAATGGCTCAAAATGCCAGCCCGATCCATATTTTGCAGGGCTGACGGGCTGGCCTGTTTCCCGCTCCAAAATTTACATAATTAAAACTTTTAGACAAAAAATAATCAACAAACTTGATAAATGTCTTTTAAAACAAAAAATCACAAATATAAGTCTACAATATTACAATAACAACATAATATCTTAGCTTAAAACTTGTAAATTCTAAAGAAGAAACCATACACTTTAGTTTTTTTATTTTTTAACAATGGCCTGTCGGGCTAGCCCGGCCCGGCCCGGCCCTTCTAAAAACGGGCTACTAAAACGGGCTGAATATGAGTTTTTGGGCTAAAATCCTCAGTCCGGCCCGCTAAAAATAGCTATCCGAACGGCTGGCCCATCGGGCCAAGCCCATATTGCCACCCCTAGTTTTGTCAAGGTTGGTTTCTGATTTAGTTTCATCAAATCTCTAAGTTCACTAACAGACAGTGGTTCAAGTGGTACATGTTTGATTCTACAAGTTCAATCTTAATAGTTATTGTCATTATTGGACAACACAAGCTTGTACGTTTTTTGGTAGTTTTTTTAATAAATCAGTGAATTAATAGAACCGTTTGATAGATAAAAGCATAATACTAACTTTTAAAAATGTTTCTAAATTACATATTTTGTGACTGAATAAATAATGAGAAATGCATTAAATTATTTTCTTAATGATTATTTGATTTATTAGACTAAACATTAACATTATGCTCCATTAGTTCTGTTGACTTTTCAAAATCTTTCTTATCTCATATACTTAAATCGAAATTATTTTTTAACATTTCTGTTAATTTGTCACATGTCCCCTTTTAAAATTGTTTAATTATGATTATAATCATAACAATAATTTCAATCAATCCAATATTATATTACCAATTTCACTTATTTTTCTTTCAAATTTGTTACTTTCCTATTTTGTTAGAATTGAATAGTAATAAAAAATTCTCCAATTAATTTGGTAATCATTCATTTGATAATAACCAAGGGTTGATTGACAAAAATATTCACACTTATAGATACTCAACCAATACCTACAATAATGTCTTATTAATGAGTGAAAATGAATATCATAATAATTATCATGGTGCCCACATATTTAATTTTTTTAATTAAATATTTTATACGTATTATATTTTTTAACTTATACCCACAAAATTATTTGTGGATTAAAAATTCATTAGCCCCATGAGTACCCATAAGTAGGTAAGAGTGTGGACACTGATAACCATTTTTGATGTCTGTACTGCCTCATTAGTTGGTTTGGTACATAAAGTGAGACATGAATGGGAACATGTGATCCTCATTCCCTACTGGTGAAAGGTTTTGGTATTACAAATTCAAAAAAATCTTAATACTAGTAACACTTGTTATGAAGAACTTATACACACCTAAAAAAATGATATATCCTTAAGAATAATGTAAGGGAAATACATTTGATTAAACACAAAAAATCATTTATCTAAGTATATGTATTATTAGATTTTTATCATATCTTCACCCTTATTATCACATATTCCTCCTCTTCCTTTTAACATTTACACCTACTCTTCTCTCTTATTTTACCCATTAAACTTAAACCCAATTCAAAATCTCCAAGAACCCTTCCAGATCACAATCTCCTCCACATGCAGTTATGCTATCAAAATAACAGTTTATATGGTTTCGATATCTAATTGTTTTTTACATTATAATTATTACAAGGCTTTTATTTATGATAAAGTGGGGTTGCTATAATTTGGCTCGAGTATATGAGACAATTACATAAATATAAATGAGACTTAATTTTGACATGACAGTAAGGTTGTTTGTTACTTTATAATCTCTAGTTTTAAATGAGAATCAAATAAAAATGAGGCCTTGTAAATATTTGTAGTAATAAAAGATATACAAATATATGTGTATAGACATATGTCTCATGTATTATGGGTTAACTTTATAACTTGGGCCTAATAACAAGGATAGAACCTAGTATATATTGGCCTCAACCATATTGGTGTGACCATAATGTCTCATGTATTATGGGTTAACTTTATAACTTCATTACCAAATGAGTATATATACATGGTTCACTATTTTCTAATTATTACAAGATTTTTTTTAATATGATCATAGCATCTCATATGGTGAATTTAATATGCAGTGTTAATGGAAAAATATGATAACAATGGTTAATATAATAATACCCTTTGCCCATTTTCTACAATAATGTTCATGGAGGTAAAGGTAAAAGTGAAATTTGTACCCTTTCTAGTGAGGATGGGATCTACTGTCCCCAACCATGTCACCAACCACGTCTCTGACCAATCATAATGAAACAAAACTGATAAAATTATGAATATTTAATTTTTTTTAATTGACGTTACATAATATAATTGATCTGAGACAGAATTTGGAATAACAGATCGACACTCTTATCTTATCCCTTATGGTGGGTATAGCTGAAAATGTGCTTCCTTATTTACCATTTAAAGGGCCATTCCCTTTTGTATTAACTCAAATTTTCTGTAGCATACTTGTTAGATTTGTTTCAATGTCACACTAGCAATGTAAGATAAAGAAAATGTGTAACTAGGAGAAGGGCCAATTACAGAAAATGTTTACTAGATATTATTTCCTTTGTATTTTTTCAAAGAATTTTAGTGTAGTCTTTCATGCAGGGATGCATATTTATGTTTCTACTAAACTACAGCTTTGTATTTTTCTAAGCATTATTCTCATTCATCTTCTTCAAAAGCTATTACTTTGTTTCAGCATGCTAACATGTAAAAAAGTAGTCAAATAGAGCTTCAAAATATATATGGTATGCACGGTAGCACTTTTAACTCATCCCATGAGAGTTCAGTACTGGAAATTAAAAATACTTGGGGGTGGGAATGAGGAAATGGCTACCATACCCGGGTTGAATCAGATACAATTTGAAGGGTTTTGTAGGTTCATTGATCGGAGCTTAACAGAGGAACTTTATAAGTTTCCAAAAATTGCAGATACAGATCAAGAAATTGAATTTCAATTATTTGTGGAAACATATCAATTGGTAGAACCCTTGGTAAAAGAAAAAGATGCCCTATATGAATCACTTACATATTCCTCTGAGTTATATGTATCCGCCGGATTAATTTTAAAAAGCAGTAGGGATATCCAAGAGCAAACGGTTTTGCTTGGCAATATTCCCTATGGGGAGAAAATTCTTTTAAAAAAATTATTTATTATTTATTGAAAAATAATATGAAATCTTGGTCATTAAAGGTTTTTTTTGTTACGTGTCACCATCTTTATTCTTAAATACTAAAGAGAAAAACAAACTTGTGTGAAAACGTATGTATGTAAAAACAACTAATAAATCTTGACAACATATTAAGTCCATTTTTTGTTAAAATTTAGTCATAAATGATACCACTAAAAATCATAAATATATCTATCTATAAATATGACATGTTATATATGTCTCTATACAAGTTTTTCTCGGCCTATGCAAACCGAATAGTGCATAATACTATGCTTATATGAGCAAGATGAGGGTCTCCATAGATTCCTTAATTATGTCAAACATAACACTACATGTCTTTCTTTTGCTCCCTTCCTTCTTCACATTAAAGAATGTAAATAATATCTTCCACTTAAGAACAAACAGTCCAATAGAGAAGACATCTCAACAATGTGAAGTTTTTTTTATGCAAACTCGATAATTATTTAATATATGTGTTGCAAACTCGATAACTATAACCCACTAACTCTCACGATGTGAAGTTTTTGTGTGGGGAAAATAGGAAACTGTTTTTCCCCATATATGAACAAGTGTGAAAGACCGAAAAAATATAGTATTGATGTACATATTAATTATGCAAATAATGGAACTCTTATCATGCAAAATGTTTTTATACACTTTCAACTATAACAAAAAGTTATGATATATAGGTGATGTGTCTTGTGGTTTATACCTGCTTCACACTTTTGCCAAAGAGTTGAACTTAGTCGAAACACTTAATAAGAACATGTTTGGCTCCAAACATGATTAAGTTTGAAATGAGATACGTTTCCAATTCAAGTTCAATTCGACTGAAATTCATGAACTATTCGATTTGATTTGTTAGTTCGAATTGATTTGGTTCGTCAAGAGTTCTCGAACTTTGTAGTTCAACTCGTTAGTTTGATTGATTCAGTTCGTCAACTCGAATGTTGATTATATTTAATTTATATAATATTCATATATATATATATATATATATATACACACATCTATATATAATTGAATCATAACATGAAATTATATTTGACTCAAGTTCGACTCATTTATTTAATTTAATGAACTTAATTTTTAGTTCAAATTTCACTCTTTTATGTAACAAACTTAATTTTGTTCTCAAATTTGACTGGTTGAATTATAAACTAAATTTATGGAGTTAAATAATGAGTTTAGTTTGGAATGCATCTTGAATTAATTAATTTCCATTACCAGTCCTATCTGCTTGTATGCTGGTATAATATATTGATGGAGAAAACATAATAACTTATATATAGTTTTGAAGACTACAATGAGACATAAAACAAGTAAACAAAATACAAGAATATAAAACAACAATAAAATGATGATCTTACTATATGAGGTGGATTATATAAATCCAACAACAATGAAGAGGGATCCACTTACTTCTAGTTATCAGTTCTTGGAGTAAGTGGATGTCTTCTCATTGTTGAGTGAATAGATTTAAATCATTAGATGTCCATAGAATTGATGACAAGAATGAATAGTAAGTTTAAAAATTTATTCTTGAAGTAAGTGGATCCACACTCAATAACAATATAATCTTTTATCCTTAACTAAGTTCATTGACAAACATTGATATCTAAATATGTTTTATACATTTTGCTTACAATTTTTTTGGTCTCCATCTTTCTCTTAAAATCGAACAAACTTTCATTGGGTCTATTCTTCTTATTGTTTCTTCCAAGTAGGAATGATAACGGGCAGATCGAGGCTAAAATTGCACTTATCCAAACTCGAAATTTAAAACTTGACCCGACTCCGAACTAAGTGAGTTAAAAACAATAATATCATCCCTAACCCTATATTAGATTTCTAGTAACTTGAATCCAACTGAAAAGCCTAAACCATTTTGTAT
>NC_032028.1:20468552-20477495 GCF_001865875.1 Lupinus angustifolius | reverse complement strand
TATATATATATATACATGTGTTTACACATACATAGGAAGTAGTAATATGGTGTGTTTTCTTCTAACAGCCGGCAAGTGCCAAACCTATACGTTTTATTGTGAAACTCAAATTCACATAAAGATAAAATATTAGGTTATCCCACTACACATGTTGATTATTATTATTATATATATATAATTGTGTAATTTTAAATATATCATTTAGGTTATGGGAAGATTTGGGGTATAGTATTATCTGTACCAATCCTAAACTCAAAATTATATTCAGGTAAAATCCAAAGTCATTCACAGTAGATTTTTCCTGTCAAAATTAAATTTGGGTTTAAATAATTACTTAGTTTGATTTTTATTATTATCCCTATATCTAAGAAGCTGCTTTAGTTTTTTCTAATACATTCATCTCTATCATATATTGTCCAATGTTTTTATTCATTCATCACAATATTTTCATATCTCTTAAATTGGTTTTTTTGGGTACATCCCAAATTGGTTTAAAAAAATTATAAGAATATAAAACGAAATTAAAAAATTACATACAACAAAGACTATAGTTTACTTATTTATGTGCAAACATAGATAATCGAAATGTTTGTGCAGAACTAAATACTTTATTTGACCTTGTATGGATACATTCCACTTGGACAAGCCTAGGAGGATTTAAGACTTTAACTTCATCGATAAAGTTGAGACACGATTTCATTATCTTAATTGATAATATAATTAGTCTACTAACTTAATTTGTTAATTTAGGAATTCTCAACGACCAGTTTCAGAATATTTTTTTTTAAATACAGAAATAATTGAAGTGAACTATTATAAAGAAAAATTCTTTCTCACATGCACAAAACATTGTAACCTAATATATTTAAGGAATTAAACTATAACTGTAATGTAAAGATTTATATATACTCAGTATATTATCTATAATTTATTTCTATTACATTTTTTAAGAGTCTACAATAATAAAACATAAATAATAAATGATACAATAATAATGTATAAAATTCATGTATTATCCTGTATACATTTTTTCTCTTAAATTATATTTCAATTTTGTTGTATGTAGTTTATATCACTAATTTAATTTGATAATGAAAAGTGATCAATACTGTGGGTGGGGTGGCGGTGCCTTAAACTATATTATAAACTGTTTCTCCTTAGATTACGAGTAATCTAAACAGTTAATTACTGAAAAATCAATAGTAAACTATAAAGCTTCCAATTAATTAGGTATTCAATTATTAATTCATTTGTTATTATTTATATGAGATGCTGAAGGGCCCCACATAAAGCTGTTTACGTGGTCTCGCCCATGGACTCAAATCCAAACCAGAAACCAGCCGTTGGTTTTTGAATAGCAGTTATTAGAGACTTAGCTTAAGATTATTAATTAAGAGTAATTATATATACTACATAATATACCAAAAAAATAGAAAAAATGTATTAGTAGTGTATGAATTTTATATATTTTGACATTCATATTTAATTATTATTTTTATAATGAAAGTATATAAATATTGCACTATAAAAAATAATATAAGTTATTGGATACAAATAAATATAGAAACATAAGAGACCGTTGTCATAGGCCTATTATCTATAGACAATCAATAAGATATTGACAACATATTAATATTTTAATCCTAATTAAATTTAGTCTTAAATATATCAGAAACCATAAAATGCGTTTGTCTCCAACTATGATGTGTTGCATGTATCTCTATACAAGTTTTCAACCTATAATATGTTAAGAGATATCAAACTTCTTTTATAAAAATACAAAATTCATATTTTAGAAAGTTTATTTAGGTTAACAAATTAAACTACTTTAATTTGGGAGATAATATTCTAACAACATATTAATTAGAGTGTAGGAAATTTATCAACTTTCACATTTTAAAGATTAGAGTTATGTTTGCTAAATTAATAAATATAATATTACAATATTTTGTAAAAAAGGGTAGAGAGTTCCCAAAATCAAGGAGCTAAAGTGGAAAAGGTGTTTAGTTTCCAATGCATTATTAGTTATTAGTGATGACTCATGACACCTGAGCTTACATGCCACGCGCTTGATTTCAGAATTTGATTCAGAACCTTACCAACTTCTATTTCCATTGCTTCAACGCCACATTTTCCATTTCTATCTCCTTTGTCACCATGTGTCAGATTTCATATTTTCCCCCCAATATATTCCTTTTTCATTTTTCAGCTACACTGATTACTAGTATATGGTATTTTTATGAGGATAATATTTATAAGTTTAAAATTTATGCACGTATTTTTATATTTTTAATATACCATTCATTATTAACTTTGTTTGAGATAGTCAATGGTAGATAATTTTTTTGTTTCTCACACGTATCCTCGCATTGGAGGCAATTATGTCTGAGTTGAGAATTTTTTAAACCAACTGGCAATGAGATAAGTAGATTAACTCTTCCACTATCAGTATATACATATTAAATATAATATTTATTACTCTCAATAAATATATATATATATATATATATTAGTACATCATCATCCATTTCTATTAATTCTTTTTGAAGAGACAATAATTGTTGGAAAGTAAATTTCATATTATCTACCTTATTGTCTCGTGAATGTTCTAAATATCTGTTGGACTATTTCTCTTTTTTTCAATTGGTGTTGAGATGAAACTTTAACATGATATCATGATGTCAGAGTCATAGTACAACTTCTTTTTTGTTGTCATGGACCAAAAAAATATCTTTTAGTTATTGGTCAAAGGTAAACCACATGCCTGGTCCAATAGACTTACATGGAGGGAGCACATTGGAAAGTAAGTTTCACATCACTTACATCATTGTCTCGGAAATAATTTATATACATGTTGAACTACTTAACGATTAAATAAAAATAAGGAAAATTCATAATGTCAAATACATATTTTTCTTCTTATTTCTTGTTGTTTATTTAGTTATTTAACATGAAAATTACTTGTTCCTCTTACAATGAGACAACTACCACTATAATTTTGTTATGTCAATCTGTTTGTCTAGAATTATATGGCCTCCCGGGAGATTAGAAAGAGACATTTATCGTCCACAGTCTTCGATAGAGGGTAAATTGTGAATTGAATTTTTTTTGGGAGTTACTATAGAAAGGCGAGAAGATAGATAAAGGGAAAAAAAGAGAGAGGTGGAAGAAGAAAAAGAAAGACAAATCAAGTTACACTTTTTACTTATTTGAAAATTAGATGGAATGAGACTAAAATAATTATAATGCAAGTTTAATTTTAATTTATTTTAAAAAATCTAATTAACAATAGAAAATGTACAAGAATATAATTATGAAATTTTACTAAATGTATTTAGGCACTATAACATATTTTTAGATGACTATAGAAAATCTCCAAAACACTTTTCTCTCTTTCCCTCGACACCCAAAATGGATGATCTTTAGTAAAATCATCATTTCCTTTTCATTCATCTCCAAAATAAAACTCTTAAGATAGAATTGAAAATGAAAGGAGATAAGTAGAAAATATTTGGATAGAGAGAAAAAAATATGGGAAATAAAATAAATTTTATGAATTTTGTCGTTGTGATATACAAAAAAAGTCTTTCCATACTAGATAATTAGATCGCTAAAAACAATATTAAGTTGTAAATAGAATAAAAGTGTTATAATAAATGTAAAGAATTTGACTCGTTCACCCTTATTTCTATTCATTTTATGCAAGAAAACAAAACTTGGTGGCATTATTTCTCACATATTTCTCTTCTATCAAATCCGAGAAATACAAACTTTCTCCTCTAATTATCTTTCCATATTTTCTTGTTCCTTTACTCTTGTATATTAAATTGTTGTTATCGTAGTTTGCAATAATTATAAATGACACGAAATGATACTTATTGGCTGAGTCATAACCAAGTCGCTCTCTTTAAGACGTTTTGTAGCACTGTCCAAAATGTGCAAGCAGATTATCAACTACACGGTCCCCATGATAAAACAGTTCAGATCTCTGTTATTCAGTTCTTATTGTATTGTAATAACCAACTTGTAATACACCCACCACAATATGGCTATCACTATCAATTCTCGCAATATGACTACCAGTGTCAATTCTCAAAATTCTTACAATATGGTTACCTGTGCCAATTCCTTTCCCACTATACTGACTACTAGTGTCATTTCTCGAAATGCCCATAATTTGGCTACCTGCGCTGGTATTTTTCCATCAATACTGACTACTAATGTCAGTTCTCGAAATCCCCACAATTTGGATGTTTGTGCCAATTCTTAGTACCACGGAAAGAAATGGAGACAAGTTTGCCAAAAGTGTATCAGCGGAAAATATGAGGGAGAAAGAAAAAGTTGAATAAAACACACATTCAACTTGGGGCGAGTTATAATGAGGAGAGAATGCCTCTATTTATAACATGGATTTTTCCATGTTCCCTATCTCTCCAATGTGGGACTTGGGAGTTGTTTTTATCAAAACTGTTCTATGTGGGACTTGAGAATTTTTTAGATTTCACACCGGAAAGTTTCTACTAATGGCTTCCAAGAAACCAAGTTCCAAGAGTCCCCCACTTGAAAGTAAAAAACAATTTCCGAGAATTTTTGCGGACTCAATAAGATTGTGCATAAACAAATGTGTCATACGACTTAAACCTTTGCATAGTGAGTAAGATCCATATTTTCCTAGAGTGACTCGTAGTCTTGAACTCTATCTCTGACATCAAACCACACACAACCTTTTCAAATGTGTATTCTCTAAAGCTCATGCGTTAAAAGTCATGCACGTCTATCCCAATATAGTGAACGCTCTAGAAATTTATGCCCATAAATTTCAGAGAAAGTGGCCTCTCACTTCCACATTCACATTGGTGATTCTATCAAGAGTGCTCCTGTAACCTAGGTACTTCACTCTAATTGGAGTATATATATCATTAAGAGTTTAACTCAACCTTACGTATGTTGTAGGAATCATGATTCACATAATTTTATAGCATGCTCATTCTCATATCACTTCACAACTTGTTATTACCCATTGAACCTATTTCTTGGGATCTCCAGTCAGTTAGGTGTCAGTTAGGTCGGCTTACTATCATGAGTGATCCTCGTTCTAAGGGCAACAATCTCTTACTCTTAGAAGTACTATGGACTTTCTCTCTAGCTAGTCTTTTCGTCAATGGAATTGTTAAGTTATTCTCATTGCATACACGATCCACTCTAATAGCTCGTGTAGAGAGTAACTTTCTAATGATGTTGTGTTTATGCATACACGATCCACTCTAAAAGCGATTCTCAATTTTTGCAATAGACATAGTACTATCATAGTGGATCAAAACAACTAGTATCCGTTTTCCCAAAGGGGAATCTCTACAAGCACGCTTCTTAGCCAACTTGCTTCATTACTAGATTTTGCTAGTGCTATCATGTCAACTTTCACAGTGGATTGAGCCAAAATAGTTTGTTTCTTGTTAGACTGTGGATAATCTATCTCAACATTTATGGTTTCTTGTCACAAATCAGCACACAAAAAAGTCAAAACTTATTGGATATTCGATAGATTCTCCTCCAATATAAAGACCATATAATCAAGTCTGTATTCTCTAGCAGTTGTTGCTCTCTTACTTCTTTTAGCTTCTATTTCAAACCTTTCATTTTTATTATTATCTCTAGTCACATATATGTGACTAATTAATGTGCCCCCACTATTCCTCCATTTAAAAGAAAATTTATTTTTCTTTGAAATCAATATCGCTTAGACTCAATGATAACTTTTGCGTTAAGGTCATAAAAATTGTACGTCTTGTTGTTTACAACATACTCAACGAATACACATTCATATACTTTGTGAGTTTAACTTTTTAGGGGCATAACATCATAAATGATTTCACGAGCAATTTTATCAATAAAGTGAGACTCTATTGATTTAGCACCAGTCATATAATACTTGAAGTAAAGACTAACAACATATTTTTTAGTCTCACCTTCTTGAGTGCCATATTTCTTTTCAAGTGCATACCAAATTAATTTGGCAGACTTGTATGGATTATAGTAACCATAGGGATCACCAGACAACCCATTTAGAATGAATTCTTATACAAGTAATTATTTTCATTCCAGAGAGCTATTTCAATAGTTAGTTTATCTTTTTTCTCATTTTTAGCTTTTTCCGACAACACTAGGGTACCAGTTTTTAAAACGTGGAGAATGCGTCTATTTATAACATGAGATTTTTCCAAGTTCCCCATCTCTCCAATATGGGACATGTGTTTTGTTTTTTCAAAACTCTTCTATATGGGAGTTATGAGTTTTTTAGATTTCACACCCAAAAGTTCTCACTAATAGCTTTCTACAAACCAAGTTCCAATAATCCCCCACTTGAAATTAAAAAACAATTTCCGAGAATTTTTGTGGTCTCAATAAGATTGTGCATAAACAAAAGTGTCATGCGACTTAAACATTTGCATAGTGAGTAAGATCCAGATTTCAATAGAGTGACTCGTAGTTTTTAACTCTAGCTCTGGCATCAAACCACACAACCTTTTCAAAGGTGTATTCTATAAAGCCTGCGTGTTAAAGGTCATGCACATGTATCCTAGTATAGTGAACGCTCTAGCAATTTCTGTCCCAAAATTTAATAGGAAGCGACCCCCACTTCCACATTCACATAGGTGAGTCTATCAAGAGTACCCATGTAGCCTAGGTACTCCACTCCAATTGGAGTATAGATCTCATGAAGAATTTAACTCATCCTTACATATGCGGCAGAAATCATGTTTCTCATAATTTTATAGCATGTTCATTCTCATATCAATTCATAACTTGTTCTTGGGATATCTAGTAAGTTAGATCGGGTTAGCATCATGAATGATCCTTATTCTAAGGGCAATAGACTCATACTCTAAGTATTGTGAACTTTCTATCTAACTAGTCATTTCGTTAAAAGATCTGCTAAGTTATTCTCATTGTGTACATGATCCATTGTAACAACTCATATAGAAAGTAACTGTGTGACTTAGGTGTTTTTTATATTTCGCATCAAAAAGTTCTCACTGGACCATAAGAGTCTATTTCAGGATTGATCATTCTTTTTTACACTAACTTAATATTATAGTTTTGGTCTATTTTTATTTTTAATTATTATCTTCAAGGTTTTATATAAATTTGCATTTGTTACCAAAATATCATTGTATTAAATCATTGAAAAAAGAAAATCAATAAAAAAACGTGTAGAAAAGAGAAGATGACTTAGTTCATTAATGAAGGTCAATTGAAAACTACATTTGGTTGTTGACAAATTTAATGTACTAAAATAATTTGAAATGATATTATTGACACTTATTTTGGAACAAATCATCTACTTATTGTAGATTGGCATTTGAAATAAACTAACCCACTTTTACATTTTGTCACTATTTTTTATATTGTCATTTTGAATTTGAGTTTTAGAAGATAATAAATAACAAATGAATGTTAAGAGTCATCGTACAAATGTATTTTATAGTTTAAAGTTTTCTCTTTCCTTGTATTCAACTCCACAACCAAACTCGAAAGTTAATTCAAAAGGTTCCTAGACTGGTAGTTACAGACATCTAGATAGTATGGTCCAACTTAAACATTGTCTTTTAATGTATTTGGGGTGTTGTCAACAAGAATCTCTTTTTTCTCTCAATCTCAACAAAGTACTGCTGCTACCTTTTATTACATGGTAGAACAGAAATTGGTCCCAACAACTGACCCCTTATAATGCTAGTGTTTGTCCGGTAGTTTAACAACTTAGTATGATTTTGGAATGAAAAAAAATTGAGAATAAATAACTTTAGAAAATCTTCACTTGTTTGGGAGTTGGAAGAAAGAAATAGAAAAGTGGTGTGAAGTTTCTCAAACCCTCTAAAACTCTTCGTGTCTATTTGTATATTTCGCCCAATTTGAGATTTTTCTGAAAATAAAATGTAAAAATACCTAAATATTTTTCGTAAGCTTATATAATTATATATTATTGTCAATTTTTTATTGTTAATTATATTTTTAAAATAAAAATAAAAATTATTCAAACATTATCATTGGTTTATCATCGTTTCTAAATTTTATACTCTCAAACAAGAGAAAAAATTATTTTCCTTCTCTCTTCCCTTCCTAGTCATTTGATCTTCCATTTCTTTAACATAGTTTTAGAATTTGGAAGAAGTTTTGTGAATAAGCTTACATTATTATCAAATTTGATCATTTTAGTGTATTTTTATAAGATTTTTTAGGTTTTCGCTTTGATCTCTTCCATAAAAAGTTAAAATTTTATGCATGTCAATTGATTTTGTGACTATTTTTTTTACATAAATTGATTTAAAAGAAAAAATTACCAATTGATCGAGTGTAAGGTTTTGTTTGGGAGTGGGGTTTTAGAGGGAATGAAATGAAATAAATGACTTTGGAAAGTCCTCCCCTTGTTTGGGAGTTGGATGAAGGAGATGAGAAGGTTTGGGAGGGTTTCTCAAACCCTCCATGTGTCTAGTTTTAAAGTTCCCACAATTTGGAGTTTTATGAGATAAATTGTCAAAATATCTAAATATTTTAGTAATATTATATAATTATATATTATTGTCATTTTCTCATTATTAATTACATTTTTAAAGGAAAAATAAAAAATATATTATTACATTATCATTAGTTTACTATTCTTCATCTAAATTTCATACTCCCAAACAAGGGTAGAGGATTTCCCGCTTTTCCATTCCCTTCCTTCCCTTTCCTAACCATTTGATTCATCTCATTCCCTTTCTCTCACAACTCTCAAACAAAACCTAAAGGAAAAATGGTCATAATAATGAATGACAATTTAAAAATTATTAACAAATTTAATGAGTTCATGTTGCCTAATAGTGCTTATAAGTTTGGATATATATTGTCTTGACATACTTTTAAAGCAATGTTCACCCCACACACACACACACACATATATATATA
>NC_032028.1:20386376-20468452 GCF_001865875.1 Lupinus angustifolius | reverse complement strand
TATATAGTTTTAAGGACGGTCTTTGAATTTCAACACTTCGGTTAACATTTTGTCATTCGTTTATCAAATTTATATTCATATGTTCACTGCCCGATATGATAGTTTTTAAAGAATTTTAATAATTATGTATGATTATGAATTAGAGTTATATCCGTGTTTTAAATTGCAATTATTGTTAAGTTGCGTTTGCCACACAATTGTAAGATAATTTTAAAAACAATTCAACCAATACAATCACAATTGTAATCGTGATATTATTGCAAAAATATCATAAACCACAGCATCATAGGCGCAATTAAGATATGTGATAATATATATTGTAAAGTTTAATAGTCGTAGAAAGGGATAAAAGATACCCTTATATTATATATAGAAAACTATCTCTTAACTATTTTATATATATTTATCGATATTAAGGGCCATGCAAGTGCATACCCTTGGCGAGAAGAGTGAACATGTTCAATGTACGTAGCCAAATACCAACGTTGATTCCAAACTTTACAGCGATGAAAGAAGAAAGAGAAAGAGCAAAATTTCGAGTAAGTCAATGTCGTGGAACAGAACTCTTGTGCCTTATAAACAAAATCACCTACCCCAAGTTCTTCTCCATCCATAAAAACATGATAAAAGTTCATAAAACTCAGGTAAACTTTATATGTTTTATAAGTATGTATCGTAAAATATATTTTTTTCTTAATTATTCATTAAATTTTAACTATAGGTAAAATAACATGTTTGCTTCCTAACTCCAACTTATGATGTATGTGAAGACCAATACAAATAAATTCTCACCAACATTCCATTATCTCCTACATTGTTTGGCATCCACACCCAACATGAAAATTAGAATGTATGTTACCTATATTGAGCTATTTATTTATAAATAGATTATTCTAACGAAAATTTGAAGTTATGGAATGTACATAATAAATTGTTAACTTTTCAATCATCCTAATCTTTGTCTATTTCTTAATTTATTTCAAATCCATAACTTGTGTCTTTTTATATTAGCAAGCAATCATCATGATAAATCCTTGATATGGTTAATAATTTGTGTCTTTCAATATTATTTTCTTGATGTGGTACAACAAAACTATATGTGGATGGTCCTGTCGTGATTTTCTTGGTCATGAAGCTTGTTTTGAATGAGGGAAATAAGAGAAATTAATATCACATATATTAGTAGCAGTCAACACCATTTAATGTGTTAATTCTAATTTTATTATTAGTAATTTAAAATTATATGTATGTATGGACCAAGGAAGAAAAAATAGTTTACGGTGTCTACTTGTAAAACACATAATATTTAAATGAGTTTTGTGAATTTTTCCCTAAAAATATTATGGATTTATGGGTTAAATATAATATATATCACTAATTCATATAAAAATATATAGAAGATGAAGAGGGTGCTCGAGCCCTTCTATGTTCTAAATCTGTAATCCTGCATGTTATTATGACCATGTTTCTATCGCAACTCACAGGTTTTGAAGAAGGTATTTTAAGTAGTTTTTCTAAATCATAAGAATATTCTTTAATTTATTGACCAGGTTTAAAATTACCAAACTACATTAATTATATTGTAGAATTTTAGAATGCTAAAACACTGGTCAAATTCAATTTGTGTTAGTCTGAAAAGATTATTATATAAGTAGAAATTGTTATAAACGGTAATAGGGGTGAGCATGGGACGGGTTAAGCATGCCCCTCACCCGTCCTTAAATATTGAGCGGGTCAATTTTTGAACCCGAATTCGTCCCTAATTAGGATGAGATGCGTGAAGGATGGGTCCAAAATAAGACATGTCAAGATAGGGATGAGTCCATGTTGAAAAAGAACAAAGTGACAAACGTAGTTTTTTTCTCAAATCTTTAAACATGCATAATCAAATTTATCACAATCTCTATATAAACTCAATTAAAACTTGCATCCCACATACATCAGTACAATAGCTACAAACCATAAATTGCATCATTCAAACTAAAACTATCACAATCACATGATTGAAAATTATAGAAGACATTGAAAATTTTAGAACAATTTAAACTGTTAAGTGTTAACATAAATTGAAGTGTTCTTGTAAATATAAAAAACATATGAGAACTTAAATGACAACAATATGTTAATGTTCAAAGTTTACACAAAAAATGAATACAATAACTAGCTATTAACTAAAAAATGAAATTTAAATTGAAATTCACATAAAGTACACAAAAACTAAAAATTAACTGATTTTCTATCAATCAAGATTCATGGGTTTGTATGTATTTGAGTTATATGGGCTTAACATAATGAGTATTGATAGATATCTATTCAACTATTCTTGATATATAACTATAAGGGACGGGCCGGGTGACTCGGACATAGATCGGAACCCATCCTTTTTTGACAACAGGTTTGTTCTTTTTAAATAGGTTTGTCCTTTTTTATTTATTTGTACTGGTCAGACCCGTCCCTAAGTCATCAGGTTGAGACGGATCTACGGGTCGGGTCGGGTCTTGCTCACCCCTAAATGGTAGGATGAAAAACTCAAATTATAACTAATAGATAAACTATGGATAAATTTAAATGAAATAAAACTAACTAAATTAGAGATAGGATAATTCTATATCAATCTAAATATTCTATAACCTAATAATAACTCTAAGTTAATTATTAGAAATGCTTAGTAATATTTTTAACAAATTAAGTAAATAATTGTAGGATTGCTAATAATTTTGCAATTCTCCTTATATTCATTTGATTATAAAATTAAAAATAATATTACCAACTAGTAATGATAATAATTTAATTAATAAATGCTAAATATTAAATAAATAATGTATGTTAGTTTTAATCTTTTAACAAATTTTAGCTAATTCAACAGTTACTTTTATCCACGATTTTAGTTCATTAAATTATTTACATAACTACAAGATACTAGTCATATTCACACCTATAAATCTACAACACCATTCTAAAAGCTCACAAATATAAATTATTTTTGCCAACATACCCTTAAAATTTAAAGTGTTAAAGTAAAAATCATAATAAATAAATTGAGCAACATATCTTAATTCAAAATAGATTTAAATTTATGATTTCATCCCTTTATATATTCTATTTTTACTTGTTCTTTTTACTTGTTCCTTCTCCACATGAGAGTTATTCGGCTCTCACTAATTCCTAATCCCATTAAGTATGGGTGATCTACTTTCTAAGGTGTTGATAAGTGATATAAGATATGTTACATCTTCAAGATGACCAAAAAGTTAATAGTTCGATTTGTAAGAGTAACGCTTAAAGGAGGAGGCAATCACACATCCTAAAAAAAAGATTAACGAAACATGCTACATATCATTTGCCGCCAGAAAACTTTCGATACAAAGATGTTAAATCCATCAATGATTGTCCTCTATGATAGTCACCCAACTTAATTATGGGTTTTGATAGTACTTTTTATATGATGCAACAAGGGCAAATATACACAACTGGTATATTTTGACTAGTTTATTATGGTTCTAATATAACTTTTTAAAATATTATCAGAGTAGTTCACTTTCCACTGAACTCGTGGATAGTACGTAGAGACATTTTTTCCTCTTAAAATCATGGACATCATCCACAATTTCACTTTTTCTTTCTCCTAAAGTTGTGGATGGTATCCACAACTTCTCTTTTTCTATTTTCTCTATCCTAAACTTCTTCAATTTTCTCTTCCCTAAAATTGTGGACGGAGTCCAGATTTTCACCACTTATTTTATCTCTCAAAATTGTGTTCCTGGTCCACGAGTCCTCATTTTTGCCCTAATCTGGTTGGGTTTACTTAGTGTTTATAGGGATTTTGGACGGGTTTTTAGGGTTACATGAGTTTTATTAATTTAGCCTTTGTTATTCTTATTTTATTTTTATTTCATTACTACTGATATGATTAATATTAATTAGATAAAATAGAATGATATGAAAAAATATTTATATTAAAAACATAAAGATTACAAACACTAAAATTAAAAACATAGAAATTGGAAATATTGAAATTACAAACATAGAAATTAAATTCATATTTTCAATGACGTCTATAATGTGATGAAGTGCCACATGGGGTGGCCTTCTTCTACGTGATGGAAGAACTCTTTTAAGTTGTTGCTCATCTTCCTCCTCACCACCTTCATCATCACTATCTTCATTACCATGAATATTGCTTTGTTCCGGTTGTGACGATATAGTAGGATAATAAAATTCTTGTGATCCATATGCCAACATTGAGGTGTTTGAACTTGTAGCAAAGTTGATGGCAGATATCCTTGAAATTGAGAACTTTGCCCCATATCGTAGGTAGTTGGAAATATTGTGAAAACTTCATAGGATTGTTCTTCGTGAAGATAAGGTGGTGGTACTTGTGCTTGTGACTGAACCTGTGTATGACTAGAACTTTGATGTTGAGGTTTAGATTCGTTTGCACGCATATTGAAATGTTGAGTAGGAGAAGCTCGAGGTGAGGAAATGTTGAATGTTGTTGGATTTAACTTTACCAATGCCTTTATCAATTCTTTACACGCAAAATGGATGTAATCGATTGTTTGTATGAGATTATTGTAAGCATGAGGAGCATTTATTCTTTCAATAAGTTCGTTTGCAAAGCTAAACTACGAACAATATAAAAATTTAGTTATTGAATGAAATGAATATAAATTAAAAAAGAATATGGATTTAAATTTTTTACTGCTCCAATAGAATATGCACCATCTGATGAGATATATTTCCTTGTAATTTGCAAATATCACTGCATATATTGCGAATAGTGATACAATGGTTTAACATCTGGAATGACCACGCAGAACTCCCAACTATCCCACATTTGAATCCAAACTTCATGTTTTGTTGCCAATTGTAATCATTTTTGCCACGTATGTCCATTTTGTGGAGTTTATCGAAGTTTGGTGGATCTTGTGGAATAGGTTGTTGCAACCCAAATTTTCTAATGACGCGGTTGGCATCATGCCATTCAATTGTTGTGAAACAAATCAATGGCGCATACACTCAAGAAATATGAGGGATTTGTCCCCTAATATTCATTGTCCGATAAGGAGTTTAGACAAAATGGATTTTTTTTTGAAAATGATGGTTAGGAAATGGATGAAAAATTTAAATGCATAAAATAATATTTAGGAAATAATATTTTAACTTACTTGATTAACCTGCAAGCAATCTAACATTATATTGATGATGTTGGCAGCATGCCCAAGAATGTTAGTGGTGATAAGATGTTGGGACCACCTTTGTAAGATAATTAGATTAAATTAAATTATTGTAAATTAAATTAAATAAGTTAATATATAAGTTAGTATACGAAATAACTATTAGTGTATTAAAACATATCTATATGGCATAGACTCTTTAAAAATATAGTCAAATGAGTTATGAATATGAAATTGTTTAATTGCATTTATTGTTGCTTCTTTAGACTCAAATTGTATCCCAACAACTAAATCATACTCATTCCTTAATGTAGTTGATCTTGGTCGATAGTCACGACCAACCTGAGAATTATTATCACAAAAAAATATGACGGGGCAACATATGTTATGTTACCGTCTTCTTCATTACTACCAATCTCAACATCATCCTCCTCTCATTAACATCACCACATAACTCAATGTCATCCTATTACTAGAATCACTAACAATTTCTCTTATGATAGTCATCTACATCAAAGAAAAAATTATAAATATCATAGTATTTAGGATAATAATAATAATACTTGTGTGTTGACAGAAATAATATAATAACCTTGAAGATATGCAATGAAGGCAAACAAATGATTAGGAAGAAGGAAGTAAGGTTATGAGAAAATAATAAGGAAAAGTGAATGTTGTACAATATTTTCTAGTTCTAGTGATATATATAGAGTTTCTTGTATATAGTACTCGTATATAATGTCAACTATAACACACAACTCAACTTTCACAACCACAATTTTAGGGGAGAGAAAATTTAAAAAGTGAAATTATGGATACCATCCACAATTTTAGAAGAGAGAAAATGAAGAAATTGAAGTTGTGGATACCATTCACAACTTTAGGAGAAAGAAAAAGTGAAATTATAGATGATGTCCATGATTTTAAAAGGAAAGAAGTCTCATATGTAATGTCCACGCGTGCAATAAAAAGTACAATACTCTGATAATATTTTAAAAATTACACCAAAATCATAATAAATAAATCAAAATATACTAGTTGTAAAAAATTTGTGTGCAAGAAGCCATACAATCATGTATTATCCTAATCCAAGAGGAAGTAGGAGACAAAAATAGCAAGAATAAGAAAAACACGTGTATTAAAACAGGAGCTGCTATTTTAATGCACCCAATGAAACTCAGCCACCAAACACTTCATTGGTTGGGCACGTTCAAGCAGTGAAAAATAGTATTTATATATTTTTGCAAGACTAAATTTTAATTAAAATTAAACTTTTAAAGTATAATCAAAATTTTATTAATTGTCTATATATATATATATTTTACACAAATCAAAATATTTCATTATCATTCAAACATCCAAACTATGGCAAGTACCAGTTATGTAATTATTCTTTAATCTCTGAACAGATGTTTTCTAAGACTTTGTAAGTATGTGTAAACGTGTTAAAAAAACAATTTTAAGTGAAGTTTATTAAAATATCTAATAAATATATAGAAAAAAATGATATATTTTAACCTTTTAATATCCTATATAGATTCTCTTGAAAAGTAAAATCAAATTTGGATAACACTTTTACATTTTTATCTACAATGGGGTAAGTTTTTCATTCCAAAAAACAAAAACTATTGGCTATATAATTCCCACCTTTTGAAGTAGGAATAGTAGTAGTTTGTTAGTTTGTGAAGCAGCGCCCATAGTCCGAAGTTGAAAACAAGAAACCAGTTAATGGTTTTGATTCCAGAAAACCAGGAGCTTTTCCTTAACCTTTGTATGTTTTTCATTCAAATACCACTTTGCATGTGGACCCATATTACCTAATATGTGGCGATTCGACCGCACTCTGACACCTCTACGTGCTTGCCACGCGCCTCCTTTCCCCTTCTCAATTTTGTACCCATTTGCATGTAATACCTCATACACGCCATTTACACCTTTCAACATTTTCCCTCACCCCATGATAATATTTATATTATTTAATATAAATTAATTTTATTATCTATAAAATTTTAATATAAACAATATAAAAATATAAAATAATTATAATGTTATATAAACTTATTGAAAGACATGTTATATAAACACATCTAACCTTAAAGTTTTTTGGTATAGTCTTGAGTTTGTGACAATATGTTAGATTATCTTGAATAGAAATATGTAAATACTATTAACATTATAATATTTAATATTTATATATTATTAGTGTAATTTTTTTATATATAATCATTATATTATTTAAAAATAAATAATCATTAAAATAAGTAATAAATGATATTATATAAAAATCTTAGGACTGTTATCACAGTAAGATAGAGCTTTTTATGGTTGAGTTAGGTATCAATTTTGCAAACAGCTTAGTGAACTTTAAGATGTTCATTAAAATGTGGCATCTGGGACATATTCCACGTCATTTGATAAGCCCCCATAATTGGGAGTTAAGCACACGCGCCTAAAATTATAAAATAAACCTTTGCTTTATTATTAAACTATAAAAGTGGTTCAAACTCCAACCTCCTTGAATATGGAAAAACCATTCCCTTATTAGGAAAACAAAATAACATTTTTTTATAAAACAAAAAAACAGCTTCGTCCCCTAGAACCTGTGAAATCCAGCAGCGCCTTATAATTCCAACAACTATATAGTATTCCTCTCTCACTTCCAAATTTCACAAACCCTTCTTTCTTCTTCTTCTTTTCTTCTTCTTATTATTGTTGTTGTTGTTATTCTTCAAAAAAATGCGTATGAGTTGTAATGGATGCAGGGTCTTAAGAAAAGGTTGTAGTGAAGATTGTAGCATCAGACCTTGTTTGCAATGGATCAAGAACCCAGAGTCACAAGCTAATGCTACTGTTTTTCTTGCCAAGTTTTATGGTCGTACTGGTCTCATGAACCTAATCAACGCTGGTCCTCAACACCTTCGTCCAGGTTCGTTACTTATATTTACATCATCCTCCATTTTATTTTAATTATAATTAAATGTTATCAAGTCACGAGTTCAAATTTTAGAAACAATACAATTAAAAGTCTCATTAAAGGACCCTTTTGTGTTGCCTGGGTCACTGAATTTTAAGGAAATAATCTCTTTTGATATATGTAATTATTTCTACTGACACCGGTAGAAATTGAACTATTGACTCATTATTATATTACTCAATTAATGTCTTGTTACCGAGTTTGATATTAAACAAAGTTATTGATTGTTTTTTATTTGTTGCAGCGATTTTTCGGTCATTGTTATACGAAGCATGTGGGAGAATAGTGAACCCAATTTATGGATCTGTGGGTTTATTATGGTCCGGGAGTTGGCAACTATGCCAAGCGGCGGTTGAAGCCGTTTTGAAGGGCGCACCAATCACGCCGATAACATCAGAAGCCGCTGCTAATGGGAGGGGCCCACCACTCAAGGCCTATGACATACGCCATGTGTCAAAGGATGAGAATTCAACCGGTTCGAAACAAGCTCAACGTGTTAAGTCTCGAACCCGGTTCAATCGGACCGGAGTAGAACCTGTTGATGCTGTTGGTGTCAAGCAGAATGGTGACGAGGGTTCTCGTTTGGGTCCAGTTGAACCGGAGTCAGAGGAGGTGGTGAACCGGTCGGCGAGTCATGAGTCGTCGATTAGTCACCAGTCCGAACCGGCCGCGACCGTGGTGGAGGGAGAGAGTAAAGATAATGAGAGTGCGGTTTCGGTGGAAAATTCGATTTTATTTCATGATGAACCGGGGTCAGATGATAAGGCGGGTGGCCGAACCGGTGAGAGTGTTGAAGAGGTTGGTTTAGAATTGACACTTGGGTTTGAACCGGTATCACGTGTGCATCACGTGGTTCCAATGAAGAAGAGAAGGGTTGAGTTCTTTAAAGATTGTAGTGTTGATTTTAATGGAACCTCTTGCAAGATGGAGTTGGGGCTTCAGTATCCGGCTTGAACCGGATCGAACCGGTTCGGTTTTGTATTTAATCGGCTACTCGTGTGACTAGTAGAAGAGATCAGAATTGTTGTTGTGATGTTTCTTGTTTTTTTTATTTCACCCAACTTTTTCTTTCTTTAAATATTGTGAATGTGATAATGTACAAACATGGATGGTATGTAGAGGAAAAAGTAGATTTAAAATCATAAAAGGTTTTTATTACAAAGGAAGTGATATCAGCCCATTATAATTTATTAAGTAGAGAACTCTTTATTCTTCAGGGATTTTATATTTTTTCTCTTTCTTAATTAAAATATATATTAGTCAAACTAATATCTCTAAATTAAGGTAATTTAAGGATTTTTCTTCTTCTAGGATTCCACATTGCATCCAACCAATTGGGAAAAAATCATAATTCCTTTTTTGGGAGTAATTCATCCTTTCCAAAATATATCATAGAGCTATTAGTAGTATGAATTTAGTATGTATATATTGACAATATAAATTTTTTTTACATTATCAATTAATCATTCACTATTGATTTGTTAACCATAAATAAAATTAGTCTAAATTAATGTTAAATGATGTATTGATGATGTAAAAAACTTTTACGCTAACAATGCATAACGTAGCCCATATTAAGTTATTTCTATCTTTTATATTTCTTCATTATTCAAAAAGTATTAATATTAAATCTATTAAATAAACAACCAGGAAAATGGAATTTGCAATTTTGTTAATAAATTAGTTAAATTCAACTCCAAAATTAGTTCAATTCAAGAATTAAAATATGAAATAATATGTCTATTCTCCCATGGGGCTCCAGATTTTATAAGGATCCAAAGTTGATTTTTTTCCTTCCTTGATTGTCACGATTTTGTTTACAGTAGACTATCTATCTTTAATGTGTATTACATTAATTAGTTAATATTAATTAATACATGAAATATAAATGATATTCTTCTGGTGTAAAATAATCTTATATTATTAATTCATACAAATATTATTTTCTTTTTTGTTTGAGTCCGCAAACAACATAACAAGAGTGTTATTAATCTCCAACTAGAATGAGGAGTGTTATTAATCCATTATTAGAATGATTTCATAACTCAATTTGGAATATAGTTAATCAAGTTTGAATTTTATGATGACAAAGTTTGTTTATATCATTGCCCAAAATCGATTATATTCATAAATGTTCCTATTGAAATTTGAAATAGACCACTGAATATTTGTAATAGGGTATTTTTTTTTGCTGTATTATTCTTTTTGGTGAAGTACATTGCTGTATTATTTTTTAAAATGTACAATGTATAAGAATATTACACATTATATTGCTGAATTATTAATACGATTCATTATGGGCTTATTGTTTTAGGACTAGTAATATAACTGGCATCAAGATTAGTTTTGACTTGACTTGCCTCTAAGCAACACCATTGCACTCAAGAAAATCTATCATCTATTTTCACTATATTATGTTCAGCCCTATGTAAGAGAAAAAGATGTATGCACTGACAGTGTACAAGATTTATACATTGTTATTGTATCATTCATCATTAATGTTTAATTATTGTTGACTTTTCAAAAAAAGTAATCCAAATAAAGGGTAAATAATAGTATGCATGTATATAAATCTTTACATTGTCGGTATACAAATTTTACACTCTTTTATGTTATTGCATTCAGATGCAATAGAGATTTTTGAAGTGGCCATCAACCCCTTACCCATTTAATCTAATATGCTTACTTGTTTTTGAGTTGATTCTTTATATATTTAAAAAGAATATTTTTTATTTATTTTATATTTACATTTCTCATTTTGTCATCATATTATCAATACTTCAATAGGAATAACATGAATGAAAATGAGAGGCTAAATAGCAATTTTTGTATGGAATAAATTTAAACAACTCAAGGTAAGTGAAAGGCTCGGAATGCATGATAAATACCCTATTTCTTTCCAAAAGATTATAATATATTTGAGTTATAATAATTGAACAAATTCATAACAGTGTATATGCATTCAGATGTACTGAAAATTGAATAAAAGACACATTATTTTGTTATATATCTTAATATCTATGACAAAATGTTAAGATGCATTAAATTTTGAACATGAACACTCATTTCAATTACCGTGTTGGCCTTAAGGTGATGAACCAAATTTGGATGATGTGTAATACTTACTACAAGTCTCATGGACACGTGGATTGTCATCACAAAGTTTTAAATAATGGTTGTAGTTGTGGTTTCGGAAATTGTTAAAATACTCATTTTTCGCACCATTGCACCCATATGGATTAATTCGGACATAATTGTAGTTGCGATAGGGTTTCGACAACTCTAAAAATGTTAGTATATCGTGATATGTAATAGTCGTTGCCCTAGATTTAAAACATTGATGGTTATACATGGAATTATTGAACCATCCTCACTTCATGTGTTATACATGGAATTATTGCATGTCTTGGACACTTTATGTATGTATGTATGCATGAGAGGAAAATTAGCCTATATATGCCTTTTGACACTATTGTCATGGTTGATTTAAATTGTATTCCACAACTGTAATTATAATACTTATATTGTAGTTTTGTGATTCTCTCCATAACAACGATGTATAGAGAGAATAAATACAATGAAACCGCGAACTCCACCACAATTTAAGATAGTGATAGGGATGCTATACTGTACCAATAGTCATTTGCACGTTATATTGTTGGCCTCAAGTTTAAGAATGACCAATCTCTAAGAACATTGAATAATTAACATTAAAATTAATTGATCATATAATATAAATTAATATGCGAATTTATTAATCTGATACTATTGACCAATTTAAATTGAAGATCTAGCTAGATCCCTTTGTGCAAGTTTCTGTATATCTGTATTTCTTATATTCAATAACCTTTTATAATGTCCATAATTGTATATTGATAGTTGGAATAAAATAACCCGACTATTAGTCATGTCATCACCTATAAGTTGGCGAATTTCATGATTGTAAAGTAGTGTTGAAATTTACATAGTTGTTTTTGGGTATATCACCAATATTTTCTTATCTTATCGACAATGAACTAATAATTTGGGATACATGACCGTCACTTTTAATATATATCACTCCTATGAGTTAAATATTTGACATTTTAATATATTTAAAAATACAGTAAAATCTTATATCATTAGACCAACATATATAAAATTTAATATCTAGTATCTTGTATAATAAAGTTTATTATGTAGTCAATATATTATTTACTTTAGTTATAATAACCACATTTATTAGAATGAAATCATTCATTATTCTCTAGTGTTGTGAAGAAATGCAAAAGTAGAAGCCCGTCATAATAATTGGTTTAACTCTTATTTAATATTTGTTTATGGACGGGGATTTAAAGCTTATCTAAACAGCACTTATGGCCCAAGAACTCGAGTTGATACGAAATTTCATCCTCTTAATTTTGGTCACAAAAGTTTAAAGTTATTTTTATTTTAATGTTAGAATAAAGTATAAACCCAATCCAAGACTAACAAAACCAAAATTGGCCGGTCATATAATAGAATGGACATATGTTATCCCAAAATAGTATATCACATGTGTCATTGCTTATGATTGGTCAGAAAAATAATTAATTACTAAAATTTTAATTTAAATATATTTTTTCAACCAATCATAAGTAGTAACACATGAAGTGACATTCTTTGTGGGACACCAAATATATTCCCGTCATAATAGAGGTGGATTGTAGCACATGAATTCAGGAGTTTGAATTATAAGTCACCACTTTGATTAAGATTACACCCAATCATAATCTCACCATGGAGAATAGGTGGTCCATGACCAATGATTCTAATCATATTTTCATCACTTACAATAAATTAATGACTTAAGAGACTCATAGGATGAATACAATGAGAGTTTAAGGAGTAGAATGATAAAGAATTGAAGGGTTTAAAGAGTAGAGTGATAAAGAATTTGAGGATTATTTAAACCCCTTTTATTAAAAAATTATTTAAAATTAACTAATTTACTAACATTTTCCTATAAAAAATTGAATTAGTTACTAAAAATCAAATGAGTTTATTTCAAATCGAGAATGTACTTGAAACCACTGTTTTTTACAATCTAATAATTTCTTCACTAAAGAAAACCAAAATTTACAATAAAATTATAAGATGCTTATTAAATAAAATATCTTAACTAAATTCAAAATTGAGCCATTTGGACAGTTATTTTTGGGATGCTTCACTTTATCAATTAACCGACCAACAAAACCACTTACTAAAAATAATCACTTATAGTTATTTAAAAGGTTTAAATATCATTTTGATCTCTACATCTACTACATTACATTTGATTTTAGTCTTTGTAATTTGTTAAGTTTTTAGTCTTTGCATATCTTACTCTGTTATGATTTTAGTCATTGCCATTAACTTGGATGGAATATGTTATCATGAACGGACTAAAAACTTCAAAAACACAAAGTACTAAAATGGATTTAATATCTATATACTGACAGCATAAAAAGTTTTTTACATTATCGGCAAATTATCTATCACTGATTTGCTAACTAACGTTGGCTCTCAAACAAAAGTAAAACAAATTAATAGTGGATGATATGCTGACAGTATAAAAAACTTTACACTGTACACAGATTTTAAACTCTGCTAAAATCTACACAGGTTTTATCCCAATATTTACTGGTCAAACTAAGTTTAGTTCCTTTTACTCATGTTAATATTATTTTTCATCCAAAATTGACTAAAATCAAAACTAACAAAAATATGGAGACTGAAAACAAAACAAAAGGACTAAAATAAACACGGACCACACAATAGGGCACTTTACTTCAGGATATAATTTCATTCCGAATTTGCCGTGACACCCAAGATCGTCCAAGAACAACTAGAGTTTGTCAACATTCTTAGTTTCCGAGCATGCTAACAGACTAGGGGCAACTATTTCATCTGATCAATCGGACACCTCATCGGACTAGAATGGGACACACTCACTTATATCTTAAATAATTCACTTACCCTCATAACCACATTAACTCTCTTATTCCTAGTATATACTTTCATTTACTCTCCAACAATCTTCTCTAGACTCTCCAGCAACCAGATCAGAAGACCGCAACACCCGAATATCCAAATCCAGCTAACCGAACAACTAGCAAAGTCCAAATCCAGCTAACCTAACAACCAGCAAAGAACATTAGCATCGTCTATATCATACCTACACCATGGTAACCACCCAAAACCAACACAACCCCTCAGTCAAGCAGAAGTAGTTACCACAAACTTGTCTCCTAACCACCACACTCCATCTATTGATCCTCCAGCACAAATTGTTGGAACATTGTTTGTTGAAAACTATTAGTGGGAACTTTTGGGTGTGAAATCTAAAAAACTCCCAAGTCTCACATAGAAAAGTTTTGAAAAAAACAAGTCTCAAGTCCCACATTGGAGAGATGAGGAACATTGAAAAAATCTCATGTTATAAATAGAGAATTCACACTGGTAGCCATATTGTGGTGGACGTATTCGAGATCAGTTCTTATAGTGCACTAAGAATTCGATAACAAAGATCTCGGTTGTTTTATCCTGGGGACGGCGTGGTTGATAGTCTACTTGCACATTTCGGGCAGTGCCACAAAACGTCTAAAGAGAGCGACCTGGTTGTGACTCAACCACTAAGTATTATTTCGTGTCATTTACAATTGTTGCAAGCTACGGTAACAACAATTTAAAGACGTTTCGACTGCAATGACATTCGTAGATAATATTACCAGACCGAACAACTTTAACCTTAGCAAACCATTTCGGTTTGATGGGACTAACTTCAAACGGTGGTAACATAAGTGAGAATTTTTCCTCACTATGAGAAAAGTTGTCCATGTTTTGAAAACTAATATTCCACTGGTGCCGAAAAAAGCTGAAGAAAAAGAGGATAAAAATAATCTAGCTATTAATACAATTCTCCGGAATGAAAATAATTACAGATGTAAGAATTTCATTCTAAATCAGTTATCTGATGATCTATAAGATTACTATAGCCCATATAAGTCTTCCAAATTATTTGGTATGCACTTGAGAAAGAAAGGAATATGATACCGAGGAAGGTGAAAAAAAACAATGATATTAGCCATTATCTCAAACATCATATGACTGATAATAAATCAGTAAAGTCTTAATCAAATGAGATACATAAAATTGCTCATAAAATCATTTCTGATGGTATGGCCCTAGAGATTTAAACTAGTAGAGCCTATGAATGTATATTCATTGGGTACACTGTGTTGGAACTTGGTTGTGGGTGTGAAATCTAAAAAATTTTCAAGTCCCACATCGAAAAGTTTTGAAAGAAAACAACTCCCAAGTCCCACATTGGAGAGACTAGGAACTTGGAAAAAATCCCAAGTTACAAATAGAAGCCTTCTCCCTTGATATTTTCTTGCCCCAAGTTGAATGTGTTTTCATTCAACTTTTTCTTTCTCCCTCATATTTTTCGCTGATGCATTTCCGACAAACTTCTTCCCCTTTCTTTTCGTGGCACTAAGAATTGGCATAAACAACCAAATTGTGGGAATTTCGAGAACTAACAGTGATAGTCAATATTGAGTGGGGAAAATTGGCACGAGTGGCCAAATTGTGGGTATTTCGAGAACTGACACTGGTAGTCAGTATCGTGGGAAGAGAATTGACACGGGTAGCCATATTGTGGTGGGTGTATTCAAGATTGGTTCTTATAGTGCAGTAAGAATTCGATAAGAGAGATATGGACTATTTTATCCTGAGGACGGCGTGGTTGATAGTCTACTTGCACATTTTGAGTAGTGCCATGAAATGTCTTAAAGAGAGCGACCTGGTCGTGACTCAGCCAGTAAGCATTATTTCGTGTCATTTATAATTGTGGCAAGCTAGGGTTACAATAATTTTAAGACGTTTATACTGCAATGACATTTGTAGATAATATTACTGGACCGAACAACTATGAGATGAACAAACCATTTCGATTTGATGGGATAAATTTCAAACATTAGCAACATAAGATGAAAATTTTCCTCATTATGAGAAAAATTGCACACGTTTTGAAAATCATTGGTCTAATGCTGCTGCAGAAAGCTAAAAAATGATAAACTAACTATTAGTATAACTATATAGGATGAAAATGATTACATATGTAATAATTTCATTCTGAATAAGTTGTGAGATGATCTATATGATTACTATAGATCATATAATTCTTCCAAATTAATTTGGTTTGCACTTGAGAAATAAAGAAATATGATATTGAGGAAGTTAAGAAAGAAATATATATGATGTTACAACTATTTCAAGTATCAAATGACTAATAATAAATCAGTAGAGTCTCAGTCCTATGAGATACATAGAATTACTCATGGAATCATTTATTATGGTATGGCCCTAGAGAGTTAAACTCATAGAGCCTATGAATGTATATTCATTGGGTATGTTGTAAACAGCAAGGCGTACATGTTTTACGATCTTAACACAAAAGTGATCATTGAGTCTAACGATGTTGGCTTCAAGGAAAAGAAATTCATTTTTAAATTGAGGAATAGTGGGGGGCATCAACTAGTCACATACTTGTGATTAGAGATAATGATGGGAAATGAAAGGTTTGAAATAAAACCTAGAAGAAGTAAGAGAGCAATAATTGTTAGAGAGTATAGATTTGATTATATGGTCTATATATTGGAGGATAATTCATCAACTCTCCAAGAAGTTTTGACTTCTTTGGATGTCGATTTGTGGCGAGAAGCCATAAATGATGAGATGGACTATCTAGAGTCTAATAAGAAATAGACTATGTTATCTCAACCCACTATAGAAATTGAGATGATAACATTAGCAACAACTAATGAAGAAACAAGTTAGCTGAGAAGTTTGCTTGAAGAGATTCCTCTATGGGAAAAGCATATATCAATTGTGTTGATCCATTGTGATAGTACCGTGGCTATTGCAAAAAATTGAGAACCACTTTTATAACGGTAAGAAATGACAAATACGTCGTAAGCAGACCACCATTAGAAAGTTACTTTCTACAGGAGCTGTAAGAGTGGATCATGTACGCACTGAGAATAACTTAGCAGATCCTTTGACGAAAGGACTAGCTAGAGAGAAAGTCTATAATACTTCTAAGAGTATGTGACTATTGCCCTTAGAACGAGGATCACTCATGATGGTAATCAGACCTAACTGACTAGAGATCTCAAGAAATAGGTTTAATGGGTAATAACAAGTTGTGAAGTGATATGAGAATGAACATGCTATAAATTTATGAGAAGCATGATTCCTGCAGCATATGTAAGGATGAGTTAAAACTCTTAATGAGATCTATAATCCAATTGGAATGGAGTACCTAGGCTACGGGAGTACTCTTGATAGACTCACCTATGTGAATGTGGAAGTGGGGGTCGCTTCCTATGAAATTTCGGGGCATAAATTTCTAGAGCGTTCACTATACTGGGATAGACGTGCATGACCTTTAACGTACGAGCTTTACAGAATACATCCTTGAAAAGGTTGTGTGTGGTTTGATGCTGGAGATAGAGTTCAAGACTACGAGTCACTCTAGTAAAATCTGGATCTTATGTGAAGGTTCAAGTTGCATGACACCTTTGTTTATGCACAATCTTATTGAGACACAAATATTCTCGAAATTTGTTTTTTAATTTGAAGTGGGGGATTGTTGGAACTTGAAGGTGGGTGTGAAATCTAAAAAATTTCCAAGTCTCACATAGAAGAATTTTGAAAGAAAACAACTCCCAAGTCCCACATTAGAGAAACTAGGAACTTGGAAAACATCCATGTTATAAATAAAAGTCTTTTCCCTTCATATTTTCTTGCCCCAAGTTGAATGCGTTTTCATTCAACTTTTTCTTTCTCTTTCATATTTTCCGCCGATGCATTTCCGGCAAACTTTTCCCCATTTCTTTTCGTGGCACTAAGAATTGGCACATGCAGCCAAATTGTGGGAATTTTGATCACTGACAATGATAGTCAGTATTAAGGGAAACAAATTTGCACGGGTAGCCAAATTGTGGGAATTTCGAGAATTGACACTGGTAGTCAGTATCGTGGGAAGAGAATTGGCACGAGTAGCCATATTGTGGTGGGTGTATTCAAGATCAGTTATTACAGTGCAGTAAGAATTCGATAACAGAGATTTGGGCTATTTTATCCTGGGGATGGCGCGGTTGATAATCTGCTTGAACATTTTGGGCAGTGCCACGAAACGTCTTAAAGAGAGCGACCTGATTGTGACTCAGCCAGTAAGTATTATTTCGTGCCATTTATAATTGTTGCAAGCTACGGTTACAACATACTATAAACATCAAAGCGTACATGTTTTACGACCTTAACGCAAAACTGATCCTTGAGTCTAACGATATTGACTTCAATGAAGAGAAATTCTTTTTTAAATTGATGAATAGTGGGGGCACATCAACTAGTCACATATCTTGTGATTAGAGATAATGATAGAAAATGAAAGGTTTGAAATAGAACCTAGAAGAAGTAAGAGAACAATAACTGCTAGAGTATAGACCTGATTATATGATCTATATATTGGTAGATAATTCATCAACTCTCCAAGAAGTTTTGATTTTTTTCAGATGTTGAATTGTGGCGAGAAGCCATAAATGATAAGATGAACTATCTAGAGTCTAACAAAAAACAAACTATGTTAGCTCAACCCACTATGGAAGTTGAGATGATAACATTAGCAACATCTAATGAAGAAGCAAGTTCGCTGAGAAGTTTGCTTGCAGGAATTCCTCTATGAGAAAATTGATTCCAATTGTGTTGATTCAATGTAATGATATCGTGACTATCGCAAAAATTGTGAACCACTTTTATAACAGTAAGAAATGAAAAATTCATCGTAAGCATAACACTATTAGAGAGTTACTCTCTATAGGGCAGTTAGAGTAGATCATAAACGCACCGAGAATAACTTAGAATATCCTTTGACGAAAGGACTAGCTAGAGAGAAAGTTCATAGTACTTCTAAGTTTATGGGACTATTGCCCTTAGAACAAGGATCACTCATGATGGTAACCAGACCTAACTGACTGGAGATCCCAATAAATAGGTTCAATAGGTAATAACAAGTTGTGAAGTGATATGAGAATAAACATGCTATAAAATTATGAGAAGCATGATTCCTGCAGCATATTAAGGATGAGTTAAAACTCTTAATGAGATCTATACTCCAATTGGAGTGGAATAAATAGGTTACAGGAGTACTCTTCATAGACTCACCTATGTGAATGTAGAAGTGGAGGTCGCTTCCTATGAAATTTTGGGGAATAAATTTCTAGAGCGTTCACTATACTAGGATAGACGTGCATGACCTTTAACGCGTAGACTTTACAGAATACACCTTTGAAAAGGTTGTCTGTGGTTTGATATATGAGATAGAGTTCAAGACTACGAGTCACTCAAGTAAAATCTGGATCTTATTCGCTATGCAAATGTTCAAGTCGCATGACACCTTTGTTTAAGCACAATGTTATTGAGACCACAAATATTCTCGAAAATCGTTTTTAAATTTCTAGTTGAGGATTGTTAGAACATGGTTTGTTGAAAACCATTAGTGGGAACTTTTGGGTGTGAAATCTAAAAAACTCCCAAGTCACACATAGAAAAGTTTTGAAAAAAAACAAGTCTCAAGTCCCATATTGGAGAGATGAGGAACATGGAAAAAATCTCATGTTATAAATAGAGACATTCTTCCCTCATTATAACTTGCCCCAAGTTGAATGCGCTTTCATTCAACTTTTTCTTTCTCCATCATATCTTCTACTAATACATTTCCGGCAAATTTCTCCCCCTTTCTTTCCGTGGCACTAAGAATTGGTACATCTAGCCAAATTGTGGGAATTTCGAGAACTGACACTGGTTTTGAGGGAAAAGAATTGGCACAAGTAGCCTTATTCTGTTGATTTCGAGAACTGACACTGGTAGTCAGTATTGTGGGAAAAGAATTGACACAGTTAGCCATATTGTGGGTATTTTGAGAATTGACATTGATAGCCATATTGTGGATATATAGGGAATTAGCACTGGTAGTCATGTTGTGGTGGGTGTATTCATGATCGATTCTTATAGTGCAGTAAGAATTCGATAACAGAGATCTCAGATGTTTTATCTTGGGGACGGCGTGGTTGATAGTCTGCTTGCACATTTTGGGCAGTTCCACGAAATGTCTTAAAGAGAGCGACCTGATCGTGACTCAGCCAGTAAGTATTATTTCATGTCATTTAGAATTGTTGTAAGCTACAGTAACAACACAAATACAACCATCTCAACAAGTCAGCCAAAGCCACCCTCAAACCATGTCCTAGAACCACCCATTACTCAACAACTCCTCCAAATTATCCAAACTCAAGGCTAAATCATCCAACAACAAGCCTAACTACTAGCCGAGCTCCATCAACAAAAACCTGAAACAAGCAATAGACCCTCACGACTAATTGCCAATGAGCACTACGCCGAATCCGTCGAAGAATCCCAACCTATTCTCAGAGACACCTTAAACACAAAAACTACACACACAAACCAAGAAGGGCTGCTTGCCAGCCCATCTAGGATACGCTCCAGTCCAAGAAGTCAACGAGAATGTTCTTCGAACGGGGACCAGAGAGACAAGTACCGTTCTAACAACCAACGAGAGAGGGGCTGGTTGATATTAATTTCATCTTTTGAGGATTTGCCGCATGGGGCACCTTAAGAGCGACTCCAAAAAGATATGTTAGGGAGGTTATGCAAGCCATCAATAGAAACACCCGCCAACAGTATGAAAATAGGTTTACACCCCCAGTCTCATTTGACGACCATGAAAGTCGGAAAAACAAGAAAGTCGGAAAAAATTTCGTCTAATAGGGCAGTTCATGAGACATTATGTTCCAAGATCTGTTTGAGAAAATGGAGCTGAATGATCGAGATCTATTACCATATAATGGCCAGTTGGTGGGCTTCAGCGACCAAGTAATTACCTCGCGTGGATACGTGGATTTCTAGCTGACGATCGGTGAACATCCTTTCATCCGAACAATTCAAGCCAAGTTTTTGGTCATTGATTGGAAATTTGCTTAAAATGCTATTCTTGGTCGGCCAACGTTAAATCGACTTGAAGCAGTGGTCTCCACACCACACTTGTGTATAAAATTCCTATCCCCCGAACTCCGAGTTTACACAATAAAAGAGGATCAACATAATGCTAAGAACTGTTACCATATAAGCCTTCGACCAATTCAACCCACAAGGAGTAGACCACCCCCGACTAAGAGGCAATGGGTGTTCATTTGGTTGTATTAGACGCCAGAGCAGATGTAGGGGAATTCAGACCATATTCCGAAGGAGAAAAAAATCCTCTACAACTTCAGCCAAAAAAAGATAACTTGGTTCACATTGGCAACACCCTTACAGAAGTTCATAGGTTGAGGCTTGTTGAAAATTTGAACACTAACAAAGACCTCTTTGTTTGGTTCGTTGCCGACATACTAGGGATTGACCCTTCGGTCATGTGTCACAGATTAATCAATTACCCCGTGGCAAAACCAGTTGCGTAGAGGAGAATAAAAATAGGCACTGAAAGAACATCAGAGGTTACCCGAAAGGTCTCTGAACATCTTGAGGCTAGTTTAATTCGAGAAATTACTTACACCACGTGGTTGGCAAATATGGTGCTGGTCAAGAAACCATCCGGAAAATGACGGATGTGTCTAGATTACACAGACTTGAACAAGGTATGTCTTAAGGATTCGTATCCCCTAGCAAACATTGACCACCTGGTAGACAACTCCTCTAGTTATCAGTATCTATCATTTATGGACACCTACTCAGATTACAATCAAATCCACATGTACCTATCAGACCAAGATAAACTTGCCTTCATCACAACTAAGGCATCTTACTACTACATTGTCACGCTGTTTGGGCTAAAGAATGCAGGAGCCACCTTTCAAAGAATGGTGAATATGGTATTTGAAGACCAGACCGAGCAACATATGGAAGTATACATGGACGACGTGATCTCTAAAAGCCTTCCCAAAGAGGATCATGTCTCTATTCTTGAAAACATATTTAAGCGACTCCGCAAGTACAACATGCGGCTCAACCCGAATATATTCACCTTTGGGGCGGAAGCTGGGAAATTTCGCGGCTTCATGTTGACCAGCCGGTACTGTTGATAATTTTTCGTATGACAAGCGAATCGTATCGTTCAAGTAACAGAATCGATAAATACCAGGATATCGTCCTCAAAGAGCAATTCGAATCTTTACTATTTTTTACAACAGTAAATTGAGTAAATATATACAAAGTTGAGGAATAATATTGTTCATTGGTTTAAGTTATCAAAAAATAGTTAATTTAAAAAGGTTTTCTAAAACAAAATAAAAATGGTTGGGATTGACTTTCATCATTCCTCCTCTTTGTAATCTTTAGATTCAATTCTATAAAACTTGTGAAGTTATTGATCTTCATGCAACATTTTCTTCGAATTATCGTATCAATTCCTTGATTACAAAATCTTTAGATAATCCATCCAACATCAATTCCTTGGATATTTAATCAATTATCTAGCATTAAACCCGATGTAAAAGAAATTCATACATTATTGTCCATTCCTAGATCAATGATGATACAAGAAATATTATCCAGATTCGATTCTAGGTTTAACTTCCTAGTTAAACTTATATCCAAGATCAAGAAACTAAAAATTAAGAAGAATCAAGCATTAAGCACATAATAAACTTTCCAAAATCAAACAACAAAATATATTTTCGAATTGAATCCAAGAATACAAGAGTTAGAAGATTGCATTTCAATCCCAACATGGAGAGAATTAGCTACTCATCCTAGGCATTACAACACTAGAATGATGTAAAATACAAGATAATCCATATTTGAAGTCATTCCCACGACTTCTCTCCTTCTCTCTTATGTTTCTCTCTCTAGAAAGTATGAAGAAAATGCATTGAAACTGATTGGAAACTCCATGTTATGTCCTATAACCACCTATATCTGATTCATCATTTTAATCCCTCACTCAAGCTAGAGACTCTCGCTTGAGCGAGAAAGATAATTGTGTGTCTCACTTGAGCATGGTGCTCTCGCTTGGGCTAGAGACACACAAGGATTTTTGCTCTCAAAAGTTGGAATTGTCGCTTGAGCGACAACCTCTCGCTCAGGCGAGAGGGTAACTTGATGCTTGGGCGAGCTTGTGGCTTGGGCTAGGGATGCAGAACTCCTTTTATGTAGATTCCTTCAATTTCCATCTTTTCTAATCCTCATTCTCTTGCAATTAACAAAAAAAAATGTAAAGTCCTTAAACAAGATTAATCACAGTAGATTCTTTAGAGTTGTGCATAAATTTCATCATCACTATACAATAAGTGCCCAAAATTATATGAATTTCCTTCACAACATGACACGTAACAGGTACTCAAAAAACCGAGGCCCGGTGAAACATTGTATGTCTACCTCGCCATAGTCGATGAGGCTGTGGCAGCCGCCTTAATCCGAGAAAATGAAGCAGGTCAGAACCCAATCTATTTCACAAGCAAGACATTACAGGGATCCAAGCTCAGATATAAGAAGTTAGAGAAGGTGGCAAGTGCCCTCTTGGTGGTAGCAAGATGATTACGACAATACTTTCAATCTCACCCTATTGTAGTAAGATGCAATCAACCTATACAACATATCATGCATAAACCGGAATTGGGGGGACGAACGATCTCCTGGTCCATTAAGCTTTCACAATTTAACATCCGGTATGAACCCATGACAACCATCAAAAGTCAGGTCCTCTCACTATATTATCTACCATTCATTTGAATTATTTTTTTGAAAAGTTAATAATGATTAAATATGAATGATGAATGAAATGGTGATAGTATATATAATTCATATACTTTTGGTGTTTGCATCAACTTCTCTTTTCAAAAAAATGGTTGCAACCTTGCTCTAAAATTCAAGGCTTCTCGTACTGAATATTAACTTTTAAGCATTTGGACGCTCCAAAGAGAGATAATCCAATTTAAATATTCTTGTGGATAATCCCAAGTTACCAACCCTACTTGTTCTGAATTATTTTTTTTATTGATTCACGAGTGCCAAGATTATCTTTAGGTCAATTTTATATAGTTTTGATTTTTTTATCAATTCTTGTCCTAGCAACTATACTATAATATTTTCTTACCATTTTGATAGTTTGTACCAAACTCAGAGATCATACATGCAATGAGTTTAGTTAAATAGTCTCCAATCTCCATCTCATTTTCACCAGACTCAAATGCAATTTGCAGTGATTGGAGCATCTCCTTTGTGCATTTCACCATGTGATTAGAATAGCCCTATATAATGTTCATCAAACTTTTCAGATTATAAAAAATAAATTTATACCAAATATTAAATTATATTTTTGTACATATTTTATATTCAAATTTCAAAATTAGAGGTTTTCTGTAAGACTAAACTTACTTGTTAAGCCAAATAGACTTTAATTTTTAATAAGTCTTAGTTTGATCTCTTTATAATAGAAATATGACATGACATGGTGTGATATAGGTTAAGTAATAGACCAATGACAAATGATCTAGCTTGTTTCTACATTGATTTTACCTCCAATTTCGTGGGACCAGAAGATTCACTACTAACGACAGAACCTCAACCTAAGTGTTTAAATATGACATGACATGGTGTGAGATAGGTTAAGTAATAGACCAATGACAAATGACCTAGCTTGTTTCTACACTGACTTTACCTCCAATTTCGTGGGACCAGAAGATTCACTACTAATGACACAACCTCAACCTAAGTGTTTATCCACCCTTCACCATTTTCGAGGTTGCACTCGAAATGGTTCCACTTTATAAGTTGCAATCATTTTAATTACACATTCGAAGGTTGAATGTGAAACCAAGATACACCGCTACAAGAGGGGTGAAAGTATTTTTTTCTTCAGATTCTTCGGGAAATATGATTTTTTTTAATACCAATGAAAAAATTATAGGGACAAATATGAGTGTGATCAATAAATGTGGGGAAGAAATAATATTTAAGCTATTTTTTGTAATGACCATGTTCAATATGTATAATACATTTCTTAGTTGTAGTCAGTGTTATTAAATTCAGACTGATCAATGACTTGATCAGGGTACTGGGTCAATGAGTCACTAATTCAACTAGTGGGTTAATGGTTGGACCGGTTAACACGGTTTGCTAAAAATTCATAATATTACGTAACAATATATGAACCATTATTTAACTACAACAAAAACATACTATAAGTTTAAAATTTAATTATACAACAAATATTTTGTTATAATGTAAATTGACAAATGACAAACATAACTACAAATAAATTAAAAGTACTTGTTTTTCACTGAAAAATGACATCAATTTGATTGTTTTTTTAAAAAAATATTTTTTTGATTGACTCGGCTGGTCCAACCTATTCGAGCACCCGAGTCACTAGTTTTAGGCTTAAAGTGATCGAGTCAACCTGATTTGATGCAAAACTAGTTAGATGAAAGGTTCGGACCGGTTAGATGTCTGATTTATGGCTGAACCAGTCAGACTACCTGGTTCGAGCCGATTTTTATAACACTGGTTGTAGTAAATGCTCTTCGTGAATTCAAATATAGACTTTTTGCATATTCATTATTGTGAAACCCACATTTTACCATAATCTTTCCATTCTTCACCACCTCTTAGTGACCTCAACGTTCAAACTTCCAAGACGCAATCACTCTAATTTTCTTTTCCCTTTTGTATGGTCATGCATGCTCAATTCACAATCAAGAGTTACTCATGTCTTCTTAATCTATTCAACCTAATGATGACAATAATAAATCCATGTTGATATCCAATATTATGACATTATTAGTTAAATAAATCAAATCTCGTTGAAAAATTCACAAAGAATTTGTTAATCTTTAATGGAGTGAGATAAAATGAGTGGGATTGTGACTCCAAATGCAAAAAGAAGAAGAAGGCTAGTGTCATTTTTAAACCTCAAGAGAATGTTTGTGTCATGATGACAATCTCGATAATACTTAAGTGCAATTTCCCATAATATTTTTGAAAACTATGTAGGACTAGAATGTATGTGTCATCATGACAATCTCAGAAATATTGAGTACAATTTTCCATAATATTATTAAAAGTCATGCTATATTAGAGGTGTCAAAATGGATAGGCTCAGGTGGCTTGCCTCGCCAAAATCCGAAAATTTATAGGGTTTGAGTATCATATAATATAATGTACTTTTTATTGAAGCCGAATTCTTTAGCCTGGTCAGACTACATTAAAATCGGGTTCGGATCGGACTTACTCAGGAGGGTTTGGGCTACCCGTTTTTTGGGGACATTTGGCTTGGTAATAAGCATTAGGTGAAAATTTACAAAAGAACTTATAATAAAAAATGGCTAATAAATATTGTGTTATGAACTTAGAATAAAAAACAGAGTAATATCTAAACATAAATATTTATAAATTACAATAATATTATTAAGTTAAGTATTATATTATTTTTCCTATTTTTTTAGAATACCCTTTTAAGTCTAGTAATAAAATAATGTATCAAATGATACATTAAAACATATATGTTTTAATTTTCCTTTCTTAATTGTGTATTTAATTAGATTTAACATATACAACAAAAGTATAATAAAGAAAATAAAGTTTACAACAAAACTAAAAGACAATCAAAATTGTTTTCAATAGAGAACAATACACAATCAAATTTAATATAATAGTTCACACTGAAAGTGTTGATAAAAAATAATATTTTTTATAGTGTCTAAATGTTTATATATTAAAATGAGGTTATAAATTATATTGTATTAGAGTGTAAGAGTCCAGTAGAAATTAGAGATTTAATAAATGAGTTATATTAAAAATCATATACGTAAACTTAACATCATGTCTTAACTCAAACACAAGACATTAGATGTATAAGTTTGATTGCATATGGTATAACAAATTTGTTAAAAAAGTTATACATTAATATCAAATAATATATATATTTAAATATATTAAATATGTTAATATTTAATTATATATATTTTTTAGCAATATGCGGGTCGGTTTGCCACAACCCACAACCTGCTTAGGGTAAATTTGTACTACATTGATATGCATAAATTGCATGTGAGTCTTTTAGCCCGGTCCGGTTTAACTAGTTTATTTCTTAGCTAGTTTATTTGGTCATTTAACAAATTCTATTTTATTTCTTAGTTTTGTCAAATGAATTTGTATTTTAGTCAGCTAACTACAATTATAAGTTTTCAACAATAATTTCAAGACTTTTAGTTGGCTCAAGCTACAAGTTCTTATCTATGTGCTACAAACTTATAATTAAAAGTTAGTTTTGTCAAAGTAACCAATAATAGATCAATTTGTCAACAAAAATTAAAGGAAAATTGTAAAATTTGAAAACTATCCTTCCAAAAGTGTCTTTTATAAATGAGTGTATGTATCATATGCAAATCAGCTTTACAAGTTTTTTTTCCATCTTTTTACAAGACATTTTATACGTTCAACTTCTATTAGTTTTTTCTTGATATTTTCCTATTACTGATGTGTTGTTCAAAGCTCATTCTCATCAATTAACTTTTGTTGTTTTACATTATCAACCAACCATCTTCTATCCCCTTTGATGGTAAAGTGGAAATGTATTAACGATAAAGAAAATGATGCATGTACTGATAGTATAAGAGTCTTTTACACTATCACTGCATTATCTCATTTACATTTTATTATTAGTGAATTTTAAATATAAGTAATACAAACGAATACGAAATGATGAATACACATTGAGAGTACATAAATATTTAAAGTTGATAATATCAAATTTTTAGGTGAGTGGATTAGGATTATAAAGTGTAGTCAAAATGAATAGATAATGGAATTAGCATGATAAATAATATCAAATGAGTAATAAAAATGAAAATATTGCAGTGTTTTACCAAGAAAAAAACTAACTTTACTACTCACATTGATCAGTGTAATTAGTTTACTAGCAACTTATAAATACTATCAAATAATTATTATTTATGAGTTTTATATATTGTTATTATATCATCCGAAAAATAAAATGGAAATAAATGCATAATTTAGTTTTATGACAAGGCCCACGTATTGGGCCCAATTTAAGACATCAAAAGAGAACAACCTTGTCTTCAACATCAACAATTGTTGTTTCATTCATTCAACTAATCCTCTTTTCCCTCACCCATAGGTATGTTCACATTCATTTCAATCATACGCGTTTTTCTACCAATTGGGCTTCATTTCTTATTAGGGTTTTCCTTCAATTGATTTTTTTGAACTATAAAATTGTGTCTATGGGAAAACTGTTCTGGATTATCTGATTAGGGTTAAGGTGTTTTTGTCTTCAGTGGATAGAGGTTGTGTAGGTTGAGATGTTTTTGTGTAAAGGTGATTGTGCTTGAAGCTTTGGTTAAGAGTTCTAGGATTCTTAAATCTTTTTTGAGTTCTGGGATCGGCTAAAGAGCGGCTTAGTGCACGAGGCTCGTAGTCCACTAGGTGGGGTAAGCTAATAGCCGGTCCACTGCACGAGGTTATCACTTAGTGAGGTAAGAGGATGATAGATGTATTCAGCCCTTAGAGTCACGAGCGAAAAAGAATAAAACTTTTGCCAGGATTTTAACCATGACCCCATCATTTATCACAAATCATTTTAAGATTCATAAGAATACTTTCTTTGTTTAAAATACTCTGTCTAGTCACAAGTTATGAAGTTGCCTCAACATTTAGAGGATGGGCCTTGGCGCAACGATAAGGTTGCTGGTTAGCAACCAAGAGGCCACAGTTCAAATCCTGGAAACAGCCTCTCCGCTTTTCGGATAAGGTTGCATACATATATTCTCTCTAGACCCCACTAGATAAGAGTCTCGTGTACTGAGCCGTCCTTTTCATTGTGCGCTACATTTTATCAACTTATTTGCTTGGCTACTTTGTCTGATATGTGAAATTTTTATTTCTGGTCAGATTTATTTTATAAAGTTCTCATCTCTTTCAGCTAATATTTTGCGAAATAATCTGACATAACAAAGCATGCTTTTAAGTAGTGCAGGAGTGTAATGTGTGAAGGTTGGGCTTCCTGGACTATTTGAGGAACATGAATGCTATTCGAGTTACCCCATGCCAATCTGGGATTTATGCCAAAAATAAATCTCGGGTTCACCGTTCTCCTTCTGCATCATGTGTATCACCAATGGATGTGAATCCTCTGTCTAGAACATCCTTGAGCCTTGGAGCAAACCCTTCATCTGGCTTGCAATGTATGCCTGTTTTAAAATCTCGGCGACCTCTCCATGTTTGTTTAGCCGGTGGAAAAGGAATGATGGACAATAATGAGGTAATATCCCTTCATAGGAGTTATATATACTATACATTTTGCATTTATCAGTTGTTATATTATAGAGGCTTAGTTATTCTTTAATGCTCTCTGAGGAAACTTATTGGTATCTCTTTCTGTAAGCTGTTGGTTAGATCTTATCCTAATATGTGCTGCCTCAACTGGGATTATTTCTACTGTCACAACTCACAACTATTAATAATGTGTCGGCATCAGAATCGGCTAGAGGACTTGGGGTAGATACTAGTTAAGTCTAATACAGAATAACAGAAATTGTTTAGCTACTTTTTCAAATGCCAAATTCTTAACCAGAGCCAAAAAAGGCAGATGGACGAAGCAATCTTTTTCTTCTAACGAATCTCAAGCTATCTTCATATTTTGAACGTGCATGTTGTTCGGGATGTAAGTAGGGAATCAGGGTAGCTTATGTGCTCTTAGCTCTCTTCTCTGATTATAGTATCCAGTTACATTTTTTGTTTGAATTTTATTTACTATATTACTAACTAATAATTGCAATTAGAATTCCCCGTGGAAATCTCTTGAGAACGAAATGCAAAAGCTTAAGGGACAGTCACTAGAGGATGTATTACGAGAGCAAATCCAAAAGGGTGAATACTATCAAAATGGCGGAAATGGGGGAAAGCCACCGGGAAATGGAGGTCGTGGTGGTGGTGGCCCTGGTGGATCGGAGGATGGAAGATTTTCTGGGATATCGGATGAGACTCTGCAAGTCATTTTAGCAACTATTGGCTTTATATTTCTGGTACCCCCTCTCTCTCTCATTTTAGCTACTGGTGGTATAGGATTACCTCAGATATGATTAATATGGTTGATAGGTTATATGTGCCATTTCTCGTTTTTCGTTTTGATAACATCTTTCATCTTTTCCAGTATATTTGTGTCAACGATGGTGTGGAACTTGCAAAGTTAACCAGGGACTTCATCAAGTATCTTTCTGGTGGAGGCCAGAGCGTTCGATTACAGCGTGCCTTATACAAATGGGTTCGACTTTACAAGAATATCACACAGAAGAAGGAAGTTGACAAAGATGCGTCGGAGAAGGAACCAACTAGGTGGTACCAACCCGATCACTATCGGGATATCATTAGGAATTACGTGAGATCAGATTCAAATGAATAATTTTCTGTACTTCGTGTCGTCCTATTCTCCATTATGATAAATGGAGTTGGGATTGCAGTTAGAATAAATTTATATGAAGTATGATGATTTTCATCATTAGAACATACTTGGGGACCACATTGAATATCATTCTTTGGCAAAACCTGAGATTCAACAGTTTTAAGAGCTCATGTAACATGTTATATTTTGCGTAGTAGCTCTCTTTTGTTGTCATTTATATTTTTGATGTACTATTCTGATTTCTTAGGATCACTTTTTGTTATACCAAAAACCCTCTTTTTTGGAAGTTACACAGCATATCTTCATGCTAGTCTTATAACCTGATTATCGTTTTTTGTTTGAGAAATTACACTGACCTCACCTCCGATGTATGGTTTCGATATCATTTCACCTAACAATTTGGGGCTAGATTTTTACATCCCATTTAAATGATGAGGAAAAAGAATATATCAATTATGAGTTTTATATATTGTTACTATATCATTAATCTTTTATGTTATTATTGATTTTTAAAAAAAATAATACAAATAGATAGTAAATAATATTTGAGTACCTATAAATTTTTACGACGAGTACATATATATTCCAGTCTTAGATTATTACACATCCATATAGATGTGAACATTTATAAAAAAAACTAGTTCGGCCATGAGTGAATGAATATTTAAAGTATATACATATAGGATGGGGATTATTCATAATTGTGAGTATTTTGTACTACTAAGGGTATTTTCACATTTCGGGTAAGGAATTAATCTTTTTCGGGGTTTATGATTGTCCCTTCTAACAAGTGTTTTCAGGAATTGAATCCTTGACTTTTTAGTCACCTTGAGATTTAGCGGGGTCTTACATCATTAAATCAATGTCTTATTGTTCTTCGTGTGAGTTTTTCTAAAAGAAATTTGATCATCCATATTGTTAAGAATGAAATATTTAAAAGCAGTGAATGTGAGAATGAAGTTGTAAGTAAAGAGGATGATGGGAAAGAAAGGAAATAAGAATGGGAATAAAGTATGTTTTTTGTGTGAGGTGATAAGTTATATCCTCATACCCAATATACATTTGTCTTATTTGATTTTTGTTTATTTATTTATTTTATAAATAGGTAAAAAGTAATCATGTGTCATTATCTAACTGGTGTTTGGAGAGAAGTTATACTTCATCATCAATTTTAGGGAAATCCAATTATTTAAATTAATGAGTAAATTGATGACTAGGATGAGAAGTAAGTTTAAACCGTCTCTTTGAACCGTGACAATTCTTTAGGATTCAAAATTTAAAAATGTAGGTGCCAAAAATTATCTCCTAATAATTTAACGAGTAAGTCATTCTGGGCCGGGCCAGAATCCATATACCCCAATACGCATGAGAATTGGCTAGGTTAGAAGTAAAACGACAATGGATAAAGAACTTCACTGTCGTTTCGAGAAACCCCTAAAACCCACATCTCTGAATCTTTCTGATCAAACATTTCAAATTCACATCGTGATTTTCTCTTCAGTTCTGTGAAGAAGAAAAGTAAAGATGTCAGTGAGAGTATTAAACCCTAATGCTGAAGTTCTTAACAAATCAGCAGCACTTCACATGAACATCAATGCCGCAAAAGGATTGCAGGATGTTCTTAAGACAAATCTCGGTCCCAAAGGAACCATCAAAATGTTATTTATAATCTCTCTCTTTTTTTTTTCGATCTTTCATTTTTTTTCGATTTTAATTTTTTTGAATTTTTGAATTTTGATTTATTTTGCTTTTATACTAAGCAGGTTGGTTGGTGGTGCTGGAGATATTAAACTCACTAAAGATGGCAACACTCTCCTCAAAGAGATGGTTAATTTTTTTCTTCCATTTTGCTTATTTTATTTTATTTTGGGTTTTTCTTTTAATGCACATTATGTGATGCTTGAAATCGTTATTGCTTCTTTGTGTTTGTTAATTGCTATGTCTTGTCCCATACTGAAAATGGCTGAACCTGAGTTGATTAGTTCTATGATTACCTTTAAATATGATATAAAAGGTTTTAAATAGCGGTTGCCGTTTCGGAAACTCCTAAAATCATGATATTCTGGACAATTATGGGAAATTAGCGGATGTTGAGTGGTCACGATATAGTTATGGTGACTCTCAGAAACCTAAAACATTGTCTCCCATCATGGTTGTGTACCCAAATTTAAAACCATTATGATATACTCATTTTTCACTCACCTGGTAGATTAGTTACAGTTACCTTTATACTTGTATATAGCCTGTGTCACTAGTAGTTAAGCTTGTGTATATACTGATTTCCAGTCATTTCCACTGTTTTGCAATTTCTTCTTACCATAATTGCTTTTTTTTCTACTTTTGCTTTTAAAAACTCTCTTGTAGCTTTCTATTAAAAGCTCTTTTTGAGTACAAAATAAACTAATCCAAACACATGTATATTCATATGATGTGATCTGCAAAACTTTGCACTAAATGATTTAATTTTAAAAATGCTACTAACAAATCTCTTTTCAACCCACAATTTATTATTTGGCAGAGTTTATGTGGAACCCGCTAAATAGGCCCAAAGATTAAGTAGGTATTATATAAAATCCATCCAATTATAGTCTGTTGAAAAGAGTGTATTGCTAGCACCGTTTACTTTATTTTAATGGGTCTAATGTAAAAAGGTTTACATTTGCTCATGTTACCATAGTGAAACTTGTTGAACGAGATGCCTAATACAAGTTTGAGTGATTTTGTGTGACTAGAAATTTGTCAAAATCAGACTCTTATATTTACCCTTTTCCATTTATGGGCTTATGCAGCAAATCCAAAACCCAACAGCAATTATGATTGCTAGGACAGCTGTGGCGCAAGATGACATTAGTGGAGACGGCACAACTTCTACTGTGCTCTTCATTGGTGAGCTTATGAAACAATCAGAGCGTTGCATTGATGAAGGTTTGTGAAACAATCCTTGTACCTCTTATTGTCATGAATGAATCTTCTTCAGGGGTCTTCCTTGTAGTCCTAGTCTCAACTTATTGTGTATAGGAAGACTGTGAGGCTTTTGGCAAAAGATAAAGGAGATCAAGTGATATATCATTTAACTTATTTAGTGAAATCATACTTATTCAATATTTAGTTGACTGTTTCATGTAGATAGTGGTTCATGCCCCAGAAATTGTAGTTGGAATGGTAATAAAAGGAGTCTGATATTCTCAATTCCATCTGTTAAATAATCAAGTATCTTTTGCCTTTTTCTAGTTAGTAATTACTAGTTTCAGTATTAAAGGATGATATCCTTAATGACATGATGTATGATAATTAATTTAATCCATTTTTGGTGGTAGTTTACCATCCCCTGTCCCGCTGAAGCATAAGAATCACCTTTTGAATTGTCATACTTTTGAAGAATAGTTTATGAACATTTTGATTTAATGCTTTCTTGCACAACTTATGTTAAGAGCAATATGAACGTTCTAGGTATGCATCCAAGGGTGTTGGTTGACGGTTTTGAGATTGCAAAAAGAGCAACTCTACAATTCCTTGAAAAGTTTAAGACCCCTGTTGTGATGGGTGATGAGCCTGACAAAGAGATTCTCAAGATGGTAGCAAGGACAACCTTGAGGACAAAGGTATCTTAATTTATTGAGAAAAGTGTATTAACCCCCTTAAACTTTACACATTTTGCAAATAGGAACCACCAACTTTAATTTCATCTCAATCAAGCCTTAAACTTTTCTCATTAATAAAATAGGTCCTTCTATGTTAAATTATTTAATGATAAAATCTGACCTTTTAAATTTTTTAATCTAAACTGTTGATTTATTTATTTAAAAATGTAATAAAAGTAACATTAATAGGCAAACACTAATAGTCTTCTTCATGAGAGAGGGGGGGAGAGGGAATTGGGAAATCGCTGTTGGTTCAATGCTTGAACAATAGCATCCTAAACCTAAGAAAACAAAAGCTTTAAATGGTTGAATTATGAAAACGTGCAGCAGAGAAACATGAGTAAAACAAGACCACCAAACATTTGAAGAAAATATTTAAAGAAGCAAGCTCCTTCAATCCCATCTCAATTGAAAGCATGCTTTCAATATTTCCTTCTCCAGTAAGATCATTCAGGCCTGGGACAAGTTTGCTCCTCTTCTTGGGTGGATCATCACTTGCTTAAAAATCATATCTGCAAAAATCATAGTTATGTAGACCAGAATAGTGAAAATCATCACTCTAAGAAAGGATATAACCAATCCCCTCAAGAACCATTAATAGGACTAATATGTTTTTACCATTTTGTGAATGAGCCCTCTAGAACACTACTTTGAATGCCATGAACCAATCCCCTCTCTCAGATGATGAAGAAGAATACTGTTTCTGTTGCTTTTTTAATATATTTTTAAATAAATAAATCAACGGTGTAGATTAAAAAAATTGAAAGGTCAGATTTCACAGTTAAAAATAATGTGACAGAGATTTAAAGGACCTATTTTATGAATGAGAGAAGTTTAAGGCTTGATTAGGACAAAGTTAAAGTTGATGGTTCCTATTTGCAAAAGGTGTTAAGTTTAAGGGGGTCATATATACTTTTCCCTAATTTATTTATCATTTTCCTAGAACTTATCATACATTGATATTACTGACAACAACTTCACATAGTTTTTATTGAGGATTATGTTTTTATTATTATTTGATTTTATTCTCCTTTACAGTTATACGAGGCACTAGCAGATCAATTGACTGATATTGTTGTTAATGGGGTGAGTAGCATGGCAGTTTTGACATTTGTTTAAGACATAAATATAAAATTTCGCTTTACATATTTTGTTTGGTTAGCTGAACTATTTTTTTGGACATTTTACAAGTTATGATCTTGTGTTTTAGTAAACTATGGTTTTGCTTTGATAGATTTTATGCATCCGGAAGCCTGAGGAGGCAATTGATCTGTTTATGGTGGAGATTATGCACATGCGCCACAAGTTTGATGTTGACACACGTTTGGTATGTTATATTCGTATAACTACTCAGTTTATATAGTTTTGGTGATCTTTGTTAGTAGGTTTAAATGCTGTTTATCTTATGCTCTTTAATTTGCTATAAATCAGTTCATACATGTTGTCTTCTAGGTTGAGGGTCTTGTTCTTGATCATGGTTCTAGGCACCCTGATATGAAGCGTCATGCAGAGAATTGCTATATCTTGACAAGCAATGTGTCTTTGGAGTATGAGAAAAGGTACTGAAATTGGTATTTTTTAGGGCAGTCATGTTCTTTTCACATGTTCTTTCTTCTTACGTTCTGTTGTGCTGAGTTTATGTTCGGGTTTCACCCAATTATAGTAGTTTTTTCATGCATTTAAATTCATTCCACTTCTTTATAGTTATCTAATCTGTTAATAATATGCGTTTCATGACACTATCATACTTAATCTCCTATGCATTGACACAAATACATCCATTAGATAACTGTAGATTATGTTGAAATTTATATATTTAAACAACCAATTTTGAATTTCTCTTCCCTGTGGTAGGGGCCAGATGTTGCTGGATTTAAGTAATCAACTAGTCTTCATTTTGGTGATTCTGTGGTTTCTGTTCATTGCAGAACTTGTTATATATGAAAGTTGGTACATTCTGTTGAAATGTTTTGCACCCTGGTCTAACTTTTATGCCCACTCTGTTACATGCAGAGAACTTTTGTTAGCCTGAATCATATCAAGAATTAATGTACTAAATCTGAAAATGAGCACTCATTGAATATATCTTGTCAATTAATCTGAAAATGAGCACTCACTGAATATATCTTCCTAAGAAAGTTTTTATTGTCGTAAAATATAGTAAGCCTAAATGTACTAATAGGCAAAGCTATTTCTGTATTTCCTTTATCATGCGGGGCTAATGATGTTAATGTTTCTTTTCTCAGTGAAGTAAATGCCGGCTTTTTTTACTCAAATGCGGAACAGAGAGAGGCTATGGTCACAGCTGAAAGGCGTCAGGTTGATGAAAGAGTTAAAAAAATTATTGAACTGAAACATAAGGTAGAAAAGGTTTATTCTTGCATTGATTTACACACATGATACTTTGTAAGATTTAGCCTAACTATATTGCCATTGTTGTAGCTTTATCGTACTTTTGTTCTCAAATTGCCTCCTATTTATTATGTATGCAGGTTTGTTCTGGTAACGATAGCAATTTTGTTGTCATCAACCAAAAAGGAATTGACCCCCCATCACTGGACATGCTTGCTAGGGAAGGAGTAAGTGTTACATAATTGTATTATATCATACATTTCATTTTAGGTTTTTGTTTTAAAATAAATACATTTGAATAGTAGGAAGATGACTACTTCATCTATAAACTTATAAATATTCTGTAGAAATTAATAACACTTTGGGTGTTTCCTTGTAGAGACGTAATATTTTCAAAGTTTATAATGTTTCTAGAGACTTTTCACATTGAGCTTTTTATAACATTGAAGAATGTTTATAGAAAAATATACTCCAAGTGTCTGACTAAAATAACTCAGGTTGCTATAGATATTTTTGGAACGAGGATTAACAGTTGAATAAATTCTTCCCCAAGAAAGAATAGGGAGAATTATGATATAATACAATTGGGTGCCTTTTTGGTCCATATTTATGTTCTGCAATAGCTTCACGCCTTTTTTGGGTTGAAAAAGGCAAAACTCACTGTGTAAATGGCTAGCTCCTTTGATTAGCAGTTCTACTCAATCCATTATGAAATAAGGTTTCATCTTTGAGAAGTTTTGGAATGCGCTGACTTCACAGTTAACTGAGAGATTAATTGCTACCCTGTTTTTTTTAATCTTTAAAATCACTTGGATTGGTCAGGCCTGTCTAGGCTTGTAGCCCTTCTGGATCCCCTCCATGTGACTCTGGATCTGCCTCTGCCCATCGATGTTAAAGTTTAAAATAGTGGGTGCTTTAGTAGAATGTTAGTAAATTCTCTAAGGGTGTGTTTGCGAGTTAGTTTTTGAAGGGAGAGGAAAGGAAAGCGAAGGTTTGAGAGTCATCTCACAAATATGTATCATTGGTTCCAAAACCTTCCTCTTCCCTCAATTACTTTCGAAAAACCAACTCGCAAACAAAACCTGAGGCTTCTAAAAATCATCAACTGTGTCTCTTCTAACCTAAGGTTCTGACGTATGTGATATAAAAAATGGCTGCCTAGTGCTTGATGCATGTGATATAAACAAGAAAATAATGCATCTCTTACCTTTGCTAGGAACCCAACATGGAAAGAGAAAAATGATTTATTGCTTGACTGAAATTTACATAACACGGAGGAAGACTCTCCTCCAATGGTTTCTCCTTTTTATAACTGAGCAATAGCTCTATTCTCACAAACTCATTCTAATGCTTCTTTTTATATTTCCCCTTATTTAAATCTCATTCTAAGTACCTAACTATTCACTCTAACTATCTAATTTCCATACTGCCTTCACAACCTTGCTGGCATTGCAATAATTGCATTTTGCTTGTTTTATGAACTTATTAGCTACAGACGTTACAATTTTTCTATTGTATATTCTCTTTGCTGATCTTGTTCCCTTGTCATTTTAGATAATTGCCCTTCGCAGAGCGAAGAGGAGAAACATGGAAAGATTGGTTTTAGCCTGCGGAGGAGAGGCTGTAAACTCTGTAGATGATTTGACTCCTGAATGTCTTGGGTGGGCTGGATTGGTTTATGAGCATGTCCTTGGTGAAGAGAAATATACATTTGTGGAGAATGTGAAGAATCCTCATTCGTGTACAATCTTGATTAAAGGTACATTACTACATCGTTTCTCTACCTGTAGCGAGTTTGTCAAGCCGTTATTTATGCTATTGTTTTTGCATGATGTTTGCTGTACATAATTGTGGCTAACTTGAGACATGAAATGTTGTCATACTGGTACAGGTCCTAATGACCACACAATAGCTCAGATTAAAGATGCTATTCGCGATGGTTTGAGGGCAGTCAAGAATACCATAGAAGATGAAGCTGTTGTCTTGGTAAGATATTTTTCTAAACTTTTAATTTAATATAAACTACTCTGATTTCTGTGTTGTGCAACTTTTTTCTTTGTTTTGGTCATGTCATTGCTCCTGTTATTATAACAATTTAATCCATTTTTGTGATGGATTCCTCAATTTTCAATTGAATGGATTTCTACTAGCAAACAAGACGGTTTAGCTTAGTGCAGAACACTTGGTCTTGGATTCCTAGACCTAAGGTTGGCATAGGTTAAGGTATTTCAGAAACTAATGACTATGAGATTGAAAATCTTCCTTAGATGGCTAAATATGAGTTTCTGGACCTATCATTTATAATTATACCACAGTTTGGAGAAGATTGCACTTCCAAATTTAATGAGGAAAATTGATTTAGAATGGCATTTTCAGCATAGGCCTTAACTGAGTTATATAAAAACTGTTGCAATAAGGTACACATTACTATCTTTGCTCATGTGACTGAGTGGGCAGATGATCTGATTGGGGGGAAAGAACGTGCTTTAAATATGTTCAGCAATGTTTATTTTTATTCTGATAATTGACCGAGGGGTTATGCGACTTTTATCCATCTTCCATCCTCATTTAAGCTCTAAGTAAATCCACTAGTTTCTAGTTGTCAATAATAGGAAAATAAATCGGTACAAGGCCTTGGCTCCAAGCATTATTGTCCTTTCTAAAATTTAGCTGTATTTAATACATCCTCCAATACTGAAGTTTGGCTTGAACCTTTTATTATTGTGGCTCTTGTGATGGACATGAGTTGTATTTCCCTTCCCATGTTCAGGGTGCTGGTGCATTTGAAGTTGCTGCTAGACAATATTTGGTGAACGAAGTTAAAAAAACAGTTAAAGGGGTAATATGAATTCCCATATGCTTTCCATGTTTTTATTGATCTTTAATAGTCAAATGCTGATTTCAACAGTTTGACCTTTATAATGTTGAAACAGCGTGCACAACTTGGTGTTGAGGCTTTTGCTGATGCACTTCTTGTCGTGCCCAAGACACTTGCTGAGAACTCTGGACTTGACACTCAAGATGTGATTATTGCCCTTAAGGTATTTGCTTCCTTTGAATTTTTTGCTCATTTCTTCACCCCGAGTGTAATTTTGTAGTTATATTCTTATGAAGCAGGATACAGTTTGATATCGTCATTCTTACCGTTTCTATTGCAGGGAGAGCATGACAGAGGGAATATTGTGGGATTGAACCAAAACACCGGAGAACCGTTAGACCCTCAAATGGAGGGTATTTTTGACAACTATTCTGTAAAGCGCCAAATCATAAACTCAGGGTATGATTGAACTCACTTGTTGGCATTATCAATGTTCTTAAATTTGTCATTCTTCACGTGCCATTGCATCCGATGTATCATTGCATTTAATTACTTTCCTGTAAAAATGACATTAATAAATCTCATCCATGTGCCTTTTGCATCTGAATTTTGTTATTAGATTTTAGTGATACTTGTACTTGCACCCATCGTGGTTTGGTATAATTACACCGAATACTCCTGTTTTGGGAAATTACACATACCATTGTTTACAAGAGAAATGGATAGTTTGGTATAATTCCTTTATAGGTGTAGTTTTTCAAATGAGGAGGGTGTCGGGGTTTAGTAACAACACCTAAGGATATGTTTGCGAGTTTAGTTTTGGAGGGAAATGAAAGATAAAGGGAAGGCTTGATTGAGAGCTATGAAATACACTTGTGAGATGAGTCTCCAGTCTTTTCTTTCCCTTCCTCTCTAAAATTCAACTTGCAAACGAAACTATGTTCGGGGTACATTTTCAAACAAGGATAGTGTAAATTGTAATCATGTCAAACCTTAAGGGAAACATGTATCCTTCAATGTTTTATGGATCCATTACACACCTTGAAACGCTTATTTCAAACTTAAGGATCGGTAGACATTTTCAAACTTCGATATGCTTGGAAGTTGGAAACAGCATCTGCTTTTGTTGACATATGTTTTTATCTTTCAATGTTATACAGACCAGTTATTGCATCTCAATTGCTCTTGGTGGATGAAGTTATTCGAGCCGGGCGTAACATGCGCAAGCCAACTTAGATGTTGTTGCTTGATGGATGAATCTTCTTTTGAATCGAGTTTGCTATGAATTCATATTATTCATCAATGTTAGAAAGGTGGCAGCTATGTTTAATGGGATTGATGAGGTTCCATACTCAATTGTTTCAGAGCTTGCCCTTAAAATCAACCCTTTTATGTGCCTCTATTTTTCACTCTTAAGGACTTTGTAATGTTAGTTTTTGTGACTAAATTTTGGGTCAATGCTAAGTATGCATAATTATTTTATCTAGCTGAAGCTTTTTTTGTTTATGCTTCACTTTTGTTTTTAGTAGTGACAAATTGATGAAGATGAATTTATGATTGGATAGCAATGAATTTACTAAAAAGAAAGCACTAATCCTTTTAATGATTTATCATTTTTTATTGGATTGTACCTAATTCATCTACTTTAAATTGTATTTTAGAAATTTATTTTGCTCTCTAAAGTTTCTCTAAATCCCTCACTTCTTCCATCAACAAAATCCCAACCAAGATCAGCAAATTTTGCAACAAATTTTCACAAACCTAAAACCAAGACATTTCAATTTCAAAAAATTGTTGAACCCACCAACCATATGTATTAAAAAAAACTATGATCATCTTTTGCAATAGCAATAGCAATCCATCATCAAGATCATCCCAAATTAGAGATAGAAAGAATATTCAACATAAATATTTTATAATTGTTATTTTATGTTATTATCTTTGTCATTAGTAAGAACTAATTGTCTCATTAGTTACAGAGATAATATCATAGAATAAAAGATTTTTGGTAAAAATATTATATTTGTTAATTGTTTGATAACATAAAATTAAAGAATTAAAAAAACTGAAAAGACTCGAATTTGGAATTCGGGTCTATAATATTCACAAACTCAATCCTTCTAAACTCTCGTTGCATATATGTCAAATCATATCAAATCACCACTTCGAGAATCGATACTTGCATGTAATAAAGTTTTCAATAAAGAGGAATCTTTCTACTCTTTTATATAAAATAGATACGTAGAACATAGATGCCCAATACATATCAATCATGCACTACATTTCATCTTAGCCAATATTAAGAGACTACCAACAAAATCATGAAATTATGTTTTTTTTGTTTGATGAAAGGTATCCCCTTATCTTCTGATATAGAATTGATCTCTTTCAGGGTTTGTGGTTGCCCTCTTAATAAGTATCGCTTTCATGAATCGAACCTTAACCTTTTGATTATCATGAGGATTTAGCGGAGCCTTACCTTACTAGATCAAGAATTCTAAGGACTTGATGGTATATTATGTTAGAAGACCATGGCATCATTTTTCTCTATTAAAGAGAAACTCAAATTCCAAATTGTTTGATACAATCGGACAGATATTAATCCAGCTTTACCAAAATAAAAAAGAACCAAACATTGCCTTCAAAATGCTGATGTAAAATTTAACATTGAGATCCATTTTTAATAGTCCTATCTTTCTCCCATCTTTTCATATTATTTTGTGTTCTTACATAATTATTGCTTAGTTTTCATATTTTCTTCAAAATGAATCAACATGATCAATTTGTTCCTTCAATTTTGCATTAAAAAGACTCGAAGTTCACACATGTGAAAAGATGTTAAAACTCAATCACATTAAACTTTGTTGGCTCATTCTTTATGGGAATATATTTTTTATGAATATTTATAGCTTAAATATAAAGTGGGTACACTTTATATCAAACAAGTATAATAATAAATATAATAAATTTATAAACGTAAATAATATTACTTGAAAAATAACACTTAATTATTGCAATGATATAAAGGTAATAACTATATGAATTCATCTGTTGTTTTGAAAAATAAGAAAAATTGTCATGTACGAAGCGATTTTGACAAGTATACTAGGTTAATGGATTTAATTGTATGTTTGATATAATTGTCATATCGTACTAATATGATGATTAATTTTTTGTTGAACTTGCTAATATAATACAATATAAATAAGTATAGTTATTTTGATATTATCAAGAGTATATCTCATCTTATGAGTAAGAATTAATCATTTTCAGAGTATATGACTGTTTCTCTCAACAAATATCCCTCTAAAAATTTAATCATTAACATTTTAATCTTTATGAAAATCTAGCAATACCTTACATCATTAACCAATGAGTAAATAATTATAATTTCACTCATTAAACTTTATTAGTTTTTGGTAAAAAAGTGAAAATTTACTTTAAGGCTTGTCATGAAAGCATCAAATTTCAATTAAAATAATTCGAATTTAATAGATGTATATTAACATTGTAAAATCTTTTATACAAACAACACATCATCAGTTATTTATTGTTATTTTTTTTAATAATCAATAATTACTAACTCATAAATATATTAATAAACTTAGGTACACAATCCATATTCTCAAATAATTTTAATAAACCAACATGTGTTAGTTCAAGTGGTACATGTTTGATTTCACTTCAGCAAAGTCTCAAGTTCAAAATTTGTGGATGAAAAAAATAGTCGTTGAGAGATTAGCCCTACATACCTGCGAATGTTCTAAACTCAGACAAGATTGACTTCAGTGTAAAAATACATGTGAAAAACAAAAAACGGTAAAAAGAACATATCCTTATCTACATTAAAAGGTTTAAACAACAAACTAAAAGTAACATATGTTTTTTCTTAAATAAAATAAAGAGTAAATAATCTCTCATATTTTTTGATCTAACCACATTTAAATTTTTTTAAACCATTTTAAATTTTTTATTTTTTTAAAGGACTAGTAGGTTGAAAAATATAACTTACGATATTCACTCTAAAGTAAAATAGAATTAGGTATGGATTGTTTAAATTTATAAGTCCTAGTTTCAGTATTTGAGTGTGATGTAAGTGACATAATTAAGAAACTCACTCTCACTTTCAACCTCAAACCCTTTCTGCCTCTTTCTCTCTCTCTCTTCATAACACAACAACAATGGATGATTCCAATTCCACTATCATTGCTTGGTCTCTCTTCCTTCACAATCACTATAAACTGTTAATGGGTATTCAAATTCAACCCAAAAATTCTAACTTTCTTACTTTTTCATTGATTTCAGGGGCTCTGGTGAAGATGGGCAACTAGGAATTGGTATGAATGAAGAGAAAGAATGGGTTTGTCTCATCAAATCACTTCAACCCTATCGTCTTCTTTCTATCGTTGCTGGAAGCAGAAACTCTCTCTCTATTTCTCATGATGGCAAAGTAAGAAACCAATACCATTTATCTTAATTTCTCTCTCTCTTTTTCTTGTTTTGTTTTGGTTAATATAATTGAGTTTTTATTTATTTATGATTTGGTGTAGTTGTTCACATGGGGTTGGAACCAAAGAGGAACACTTGGTCACCCACCTGAAACCAAAACTGAAAACATTCCTAGTCAAGTCAAGGCACTTGATAGTGTTAAAATTGTTCAGGTTTGTGTTTTTTTTCCTACTATTTATTCTCATATTGATCACAATTTTGATCCCTTTAATGGTGTTGAATTATGGGTATGAAAAGATTATTGTTTTAATGTGATCAAGTTATATTGGTGTTTTGTTTAATGGTTTTGGTGCATGATGATTATTGATTGCTGGTTTTTTTAACCTTTTATGTTAGGCGGCTATTGGTGGGTGGCATTGTTTGGCTGTTGATGATCAAGGAAGAGCTTATGCGTGGGGTATTTCACACTATCTTCTCTACTTCATAGTTTTAATGTTTTCTACTTCTTCATGAGAATGCCTAGGATTATAATTTTGTTTTTTTCCTCTTAAAGTTTACATTATAGAGGATGAGCCTCGACACAACGGTGAAGTTGTTTGCCTTGTGACCTGAAGATCATATGTTCAAATTCTGGAAACACAGCCTGTTCGCTTGCAAGTGTAAGGCTGCTGTATACATCTATCCTTCCCAGATCCCACTAGGTGGGGACCTTTGCATTGGGCCGCCTTATGAAACTTCACATTATGATGGAAAGAGGCAATGTGTTTATTCAGTGCCCATGATTAGTTTTCCTTTCATTTTCCAGTGCAACCAATCTTAGAGTGTATTTGGATAGATAATCTTTTTTTGTTCATTCTTTTTGCATCAAGTTTCTTCTCTTTACTCATAAAAAAAATTAGTTATCTTTATTGTCTTGTCACTTCTTGAGTTGAGTGTGGCTTTTTATTTTTGCAATCATAATTTAAAGATTGAGATAAGTGCAATTACATGTTTTTTGTCTTTTGAAAATCTGAAAGAGTATTTGTGAACTTCTATTCATCTACATTAATAAATTTTTCGATGCAAATGTTTTAACACCCCACCTAGTGGGAAAAGCTATGTTGTAATAGTATGTATTATCACACTGCTAAGAGCAAATATATTTGGTGTCAGGTGGGAACGAATATGGGCAGTGTGGTGAAGAACCTGAGCGCAAGGATGACACCGGTAGACCTTTGAGGAGAGATATAGTGATCCCTCAACGTTGTGCTCCGAAGCTTGTTGTTCGCCAGGTAACTTGTATATTCCAATGCCGTGTAGTGATGGAACCAAAAAATGACCTGACCTGTGTTTTGTCTCTAGAGAACAAACAATATTTATAATTCTCAAGTAAAGATCATGGTACAGCTTCTGTTATGTTGCAAATGCGACTGATACATCTGAGATATTTTTGTGTTATTGATCCATGTAAGTACCTGTGAGACATGTTGAAACTTAAAAGTGGGTTAAGCCCCAATAAGCATGCGTCCTCTAAAAGTTCCTTTTGGATTTGATTTTCTTATAAATGTAAAAGCTGGGTAATCTTTATGTTATTGTCCAAATTGTGTGATTTAGATATGGAAGGACATGCTCAAAATAGTAATTAGTAAATTGTATTGGCACTATTGTAAATGATGATGTGATAATGTGATGAAAATGTGATTATATGATGTGATACAGAAGGCATAATACTAACCCCTATTTATACAAATACTAGACTCCTAATTAAATAATGAAACAAATCATTAAAGTTAATGTGTTCTCAAGCCTAACTCCTAAGTCATCTTCTAAGATACTCTAAACAAATATAAAATATAATCATAATAATATGATATATTATCTCTATATCTAAATATCCTCTAGATATTCTCTATAAGATAATTTAAGAAATTCTAATATACTTCAATCTATTCTAATAGTTATTTCAAGAGATATGCTTCACCTTAAGAGATATGCTCCACCATACCAATCAAATATGGCCTTTTCTGTTTGATCTTTTCTAATTGCTTGAGGTGCAGGTTGCTGCAGGTGGAACTCACTCAGTGGTACTTACACGTGAAGGGCATGTTTGGACATGGGGTCAACCATGGCCTCCCGGTGACATGTAAAATTAGTTAATCTTGATTTACTATTTTAATTTTTTTCATGTTTGCTTAACAACTAACTTTTTCCCTGTCAATTACGTTATTAAGATATTTTTCCACATCTTAATTTCTCCTATATACTACTAAATTTTTGCATTCATCTTGTAGAAAACAGATTTCAGTCCCTGTTCGAGTACAAGGTCTTGATAACGTGAGGCTCATTGCAGTTGGAGCATTCCATAATTTGGCTCTTCAAGAGGACGGGACTTTATGGGCATGGGGTAATAATGAGTATGGACAACTCGGAACTGGAGATACCCAGCCAAGATCACAACCTATTCGTGTCCAAGGACTTTCTGGACTTACACTGGTTTGTTTCTCATTCTTCAAATCATCTTGTTAATTTACAGTTCTCGACATGTCAGCATACAGAATAAGATATTACAACTACAAACTGATACTAATTTGTGCTTAAACCATGAATATGAATTTAAAGTTGGTTTCCGGAATTCTGCTCTTACTTTTTTGTAACAAGTGACACAAAGGATGGATTCCTTCTGATGCCTCGGCAAAAGAAATTACATGTGCGTGCTTTGAAGTTCATTCGTTTGTAAAATAGCTTTCTTAATATAATATCTTTTGAACTTTTAGGTAGATATAGCAGCTGGCGGCTGGCATTCTACTGCGTTGACAGATGATGGAGAGGTGCACTGTTTTTGCTTTTCTGGAATCTATTATGTTTAATATTTAATATCAAGAAATCGTGGTAAAATATTTGAAGTCTAAAACACTGTACTCGTTTAAGTTCTTTCCTCCTCTGATAATAGTTGTAGCAGAAAATCATAAATATGTCTCTCTAGTTCTTTGAAACAAACTTTGTATTAAATTATTAACTGCCTGCCCTTTTCATATTTTAGTTTTTCCCGTTTTTAAAAAAATTGAGATGTAATTTTTATTATCTGCATAAATGTCATAACATGCCAATAGCAAATTATGTCTTTCTTGATCTCCTGTTTCTAAAGTTCATGAATGGACCCGGACCCATATCATATGTGACAGTTAAGCATGTAGAAGGTTACTCGAGCATCATGGGTGGGTTGAAGTAGAGAAAATTAATTATACAATAATGGAAGATATCGTGGGTGCGATTTTAGTTTAGTTGGTCAACAATGAAGTTAGATAATTAGATATTATGGAATATATTTTGATGAAACCTTTTTGATTTCGATTGTGCATATCTTGGAATATGGAATCAGAAAACTGAAGTGAATAATGAATTTCTCTTTCTCTAATTTTTTTATGGGCTTGTTTTTGCAGTCAGAGTAGGCTATAATAATATTATCTCTGCTCTTATTTTTTTATTTCACTATTTCAGGTATATGGCTGGGGAAGGGGTGAACATGGCAGGCTTGGATTTGGTGATAGCGACAAGAGCAGTAAAATGTTACCCCAAAAGGTTCAACTTTTAGCCGGAGAAGATATTGTTCAGGTATCATCTATGCAACTATATATATGATCTCTGGATCAGGTTATCCGAAGTATTGGGCATTGTTGTCATGGTGAAGATTCAATAATTATAATAGTTGAGGTGATTTGGTCTTCAAGAGTGACTCTTTCATGTTATAATTTATTTGTATCATATTTTTACGCACAATTAGCTTCTATTGAATTCCAAACTTACAACTTCTTAATGTTGAAATATCTGTTTTCTTTCTGAAACTATACTTGTTGCAGAGTGGTGCTGTAATTATCTGTTTTTCACTGCAATCGCTTTTTAATGTTTGAGATATGTGTAAATATTAACTCCTTTTGATATTATTGATGCTCTAAAAATGGAGAACCTAAATGTCCAAAATTTAGGCAAGAACTACCCTTGTGGTTGTTGATAATATAATTTGACATATTTCTCCATATAGTTTAATTCCGAACTTGTTTATTGGCTTGTGGTCAGGTGTCTTGTGGAGGTACTCATTCTGTTGCATTAACCCGGGATGGGCGTATGTTTTCGGTAAGTACTTTTCGATATCATCTTAACTGTGTTTTGATGATTTTGTCAAATGATAGAACATCTCATTTACAGATTCTTTATATTATTTGTTACCCTTATTCATTCTGTGAATTAATTGCATAAAATAATGTTACTTCGGCATTTCACCGAGTAAATCATACATAAGCGTTCTTCGACAATGTTAACGATCTTAAATTTTGGCAGTTTGGTAGAGGGGATCACGGTCGTCTTGGATATGGGAGGAAAGTCACTACTGGTCAACCAATTGAGGTACCTATAGACATCCCTCCTCCACAAAATCTCAGTGGCAGTGCAGCCGAGGGAAATTGGATATCCAAACTCGTTGCTTGTGGTGGCCGCCATACGTTGGCCATAGTAGAGTGGAAAGCAGATGAACCAAACGAGACCGATTCATAGATAAAATAGAAACCGGAAAGTAGATGGGGCAATGACTGATTTGGAACTAAGTACTTGTGTTAGAGTTTGTGTTATGTCCAGTATGATTTGTAAAGTCATACTTATGGCACAAACACATTAATTATGGTGCTAGAACAGTGGCATTTGGTTTTGAGGGGTCATGGTAAAATCATGCATAGGACACAAATAAATTATAAAATGACCATGTTTGGCATATGATGTGGACTCATTCTTCATTGTTTGCTTATTGCTATGATGCACATTTTTAATGCAAAATTGTGAGCTCACTAGTCTACTAGTTTCACTTTATAATCTTGCAAATAAAATGTACATAAACATAATACTGCTGAGTTTTGTTGTTCTTTGGTAAAAGATTAAATAGGAGGAAAAAAGCTATGACTCCAGCTACTATTTAAACATTCAACAAAGTGATAATGGAAGATAATATTTTTCTACATGTTATAATTATTTAGTGAATCCCCATGAGATTCCAATAGAAGCACATTCATCTTTTAATTTCTTATGCTATTATTATTTAATTTTGGTTTTTCCTTAAGAATTTTGGGCCTTGGACTGAACAGCCCAGTAACAATGTTACCTTAATTTCAGTATGTTGCTATTAGTATCTGCTGCAATCTAGTATAATTTTTCTCATACTTAATTTCTTAGTTCTTGTGCAAATCCTCTCAAATTCTTGTTATCAGTTTTTATTATTGGTGCTTTCATCGAAAGTTATATCACATAAATGACTATCTATAGGTTGGATTAAGATACATTACTGAATAATAAAATTCTACATTGGTTCTCAAAGAGGCAGCAATGTTAAGAGTTCCACATTGATTAGAATAACAAACACAATGTGGTACTTAAATAATAAAATTCTTTTATCTAATAGACTAGTCTTTTGGTGGAGTTCTCCTCATGAGCTTAAGTCGTAACAATAATGCTTTCATTGAGAGGTTGTAGACGACATCAAGGTTTTAAATCTGTTGGACCGGACTACGACTAGGGAGTCTCCAACCACTGGGGAGTTCCATTGTTACATGGGTATGGAAAGAGTGAAGAGTCACAAGTGAGACACCACGTCTTGAACCAAAACCTTAAGGCATTAGTTTCATGGGTCTTTCCTTCTTATAAACCCTTTCACTCCTCCCTACATATCCAATGTGTGACTTCACACTTGAATAAACCCAACAAAATCAACACATGTTTGAACATTTTCAAACTAAGAACTTAGGAATTTCATGTTACTTCGTTGGGTTTGAGGTGGTTCGATCAAAGCCACGTATTGTTATTTCTTAGAAAAAGTATGCTCTTTACATTCTAAAAGATACTAGATTTTTGAATTGTAATCAAGTTGACACCCATATCGATCATAATAAGATGTTTCAGCTCAACTAGAGGGAGCCCTATCCTAATCCATGTAGATACTAGATATTAGTAAGAAAACTAAATTTTGACTTATTTACAAAGACCAAGGTCATACTAACATTATTAGAAATTAGACTCCTTTCTAGTACTAGAGAGGAGAGTACACTAAAATAACAGAAAAAACATCATAGGAAATAATACTTATGTCCTCTTATTTATAGTCGAAAGATATTTTTAATATTAAAACTAAAATAAAAAATACATTTTCTTCTTCGGTAATAGAGAGGAGTCTGAATATTGGGTATTAATGAAATTGGACAGAAGATGCAAGTGATAAACAATGCACTTTTATGTTATTGTGTTTCTAACTTTCTATAGTAATGGGTTGAACAATTGTGGATTTGTTATGCATGTCCAAAAATTAGTGGAGTAAGGTTAAACTTTAGCTGACAAAGTTAGTCTGACTTGAATACTTGATGCCTCCTTCATTCGTAGTGCATGTGATATTTACTGAATGCAATTCAGAGTATAAATATGAAAGATCCTATCCATTAATGGAGAGATAAGTAATTATTTTTAATGGCAAAAAACGACTTCCTAATAAATAAAAACATAAAGTATCATCACATATTGTGTTTTATGTGTTATTGTGTGGTACTTATTGGAGTATGTAGAGAGTATATATATATATAAATGTAAGATACTTTCATCTATTGGAGTATGTAGAGAGTATATATATATATATATAACTTTCATCTATAAATTTAGCCTCTTCATTATGCTGATGCATACCATCTATTCAACATATAAGTACATTTCACATAAATTACATCTCACATTAGAATATAGTGAAACTTTATATTATATAATAATAAATGCATTTAACACCAAAATAGAAATACATTTCATATTAGAATATAGTTGAACTATATCTTTATCTGAGTTTTTGCAGAAATCTTTCTTGCTGCTACAATTATCATCTCAAAAGAATTCTCCATACATGACTTCATCTTTTCCTTGTTGATAAACCCTTTCTCCATTCCAAATGCAATTCTTAACTTTCCCATGTAGCTCATGATCGTTATAGTGAGACTCTGCAACTCCAAAAAAAAACAAAACAAAATGCATTATATTTATATCAAAATCAAGATAATAAGTTGAGTGTAAAATCTGTACACTGACAGTGTAAAGATTTATACACATACACATTATCATTCATTTGAATTACTTTTTTTGAAAAATTAATAATAATTAAACATCAATTGTGAATGATACAATGACAGTGTATAAATCTTGTACATTGTCAGTACATACATCTTTTTCTCTAATAAGTTTTCACTGCTTAGTACTATTGCTTTTTGGAAGAAAACAAATATTGTCTATATAATTAATTTTTGTTAACATGTGTTAAAATGCACATGTTAAGGATGCAAATAGAAGTTTACATTAAAAAATGTTATATTTATCACTATTGAAACGATCCATAAAATATGCTATAATTAGATTAGCATACAAATTTAGTTTATACATGCAAGATATAGATAATATAATCCTTTAATTAAAAAAGTGCTGCAAATTAAGTAGTACGAGTGTGCAACTTATTTATTAGTGCAATATGTTAAGGTTGATGAGTTCCACCAACTACAATAATTCGGCAACAACCAAATTTAAGGAACATTCATTGCAAGCAACTTTAGACAAAAATCTAATGCATAAAGATTTTTATATTATATTATATTAAATCATGAGCGTAATATCTGTGTACTGATATTGTTGGTTATAAGAGTTAATAATAATTGAAAATAAATGATAAATATTACAATAATAGTATAAAAACTCTTAAATTGTTAATGTATATATATTTTTATGGTAAATCATATACCTCTGGTGGTCCAACAACCATGAAATATAAACCTTTAACTGGATGATTAGCCAATGCCATTTGTTCAATTGGTCCAATGATGTTTGAGATTGTTGTGCTAGAGTTTCTTAATGTGCTGTGTAGATATCTAGCTGCTGCCTGAAAACCCCATAATGAGAGAGAAAATTAATTCATTACACACAATTAATTTATTGGTTAAAAGTTACTTTTAGATTGAATATAAAGATTATCTCCAATAATAAAGAATAATACTATAAAAATTAAACAATAGATAATACAATTTGCTATGACCTACTTATTATTTTATATCTATTCAGATATTGGAGAGAATCATTCTTCTTTTAGATTATCAGAACTTCAACTTTATTCGAGTTATGATAAGAATGTGCTTTTTCATAATAAAATAGCATGAAAACAAAGCATTTGATGTATTGAAAATTAAAAAAAAAACTTCACATTTTCTTTTAAAAGCCTTGAATATAATATTAATTATGTTTTTAAAACCTTGAATGCATTTACTTCATATATTAATACTATTTATTTATTAGGAGCTTATATATATTATTAGAATAATTGAATATAACTCAAAGTTAATTCTCATAAATAACTTCAAAGCATATATTCTTATCCCATAAATAAAGCACTTCAATATTTCCATATGTGTATGGGTTAATATTTTGACCAAACTCCATCTCAAAAGTTAGTTCATATAACCCTAGAGTGATGCCCTACACAAATATAAACTCTGAACAAAATCAAAACAAAACTATAGCAAGATCTAAATACTTATATCAAAGAATATTAAAAATTAAAATACTACCTAGCTAGTAGTACTATATATCTAGATAGTTATATAATAATGAGGACTATAGCATTTAATTAATCATGACTTTCAAAATAAATAAAGTGTAAATATTTAGCTATACCTACCTCAGGGCCTCTTAATTTCTTCACCATATTTAGTAGCATGCCAGTAAGAGGTGTTGCCAAAGAATTTTTCTTCCTTGTGATCTCTTTATGAGCCTCAAATATGAATTCAAGTGGGTTTGAAAATCTTGTTTCACTTAATTTTGGAATTGGAATATGCAAAAATGCAAATCTATTCCCCCATGAGGCACCATTATTATTGGTATTATCAACCATCTCCTTAATAGATTTGTACCCTTTGATGTTTCTTGCATTCAGCAACACCAATGCTGTAGATTCAGCTTTGCTTGATTTCAGATTAATTTCTTGCATATATAATCTAAGCCCAAAGAAAATTAAGCCAGCAATCACATCATTCAAGCTCTGTAAATTGGTTAAAGAAAAATATCAATAGTTAAGCAAATAAAATATTAGATTTATTTGTCATGCCCTATCGATATAAAAAATAGTGTAATATCTATACATTATTATTATAAATATTTAGACATATTCAGTACAGAGTATAATATTTACATACTAGATAGTATAAAAGTTTTCATGCTGTAAGTGAATACATTTTTCTCTCTTCAGTACATTACCTATAATTTATTGTTTTATTTATATTTAGATTACCAAACCAATTATATCAATAATAAAAAATGTTTTACTATCATAATAGCTGATACTTGATAGTATAAAAAACTTATATTGTAATGCATCAAAATTAAACTAAAAAATGATTGACAAAAGATTAAAATATAAATAAACATTATTAGAGTGGTACTTGAGAGATTTCACCTACCACACCAAGTATAGATTTCACTTCTTTCATGTGATCCAAGGAAAATGAGATACTTGAGATATCAACATGCCTAAAATTGATGTCTTCCTCACAAGACCTTATTGGAGTTTCATCATCTTCTACCAAGCTACTTTTTAATACACTCCATCCAAAATCCGATATAGTTTGGAATGCTAAGGAAAAAATTGAAGGCAAAGTCTTGAAAATAGTTTTAGCATTGAAGATTGATGATAATTGAGGCATAACTTGGCTTGAATTAGGTATTGTTAATGGAAGAGAAGGGTTATCAACTCTTTGCAAACATGAGAGAAGAGCACCCATAAGAGAGTAACCATCACCTAGGGCATGGTGAAGTTTAAATATTAAGGTACTAGATGCATTGCTTGTTGGGTATTTTATTATATGAATTTCCCAAAGTGGTCTATGTTGTGGTAAATGTTCCAATGCTATTTTAGACATATAATCATCAAGATATTCATCATAGTTTGGATTTGATGATTTGCTAGTAGGGAATGTGGGGATATTGATATGTTCTTCAAGCTTCACTTCAACTTTCTTCCATTTTTTCTCTCCATTTTGGTCCTTGATCTATTCAAGTACATGAACATTAGTTCTATTCATTTTTTTTTGAGCAAATAATGCATTTCACATAACATATTTGGCAACTATAAGAAGGAATTTTATGTGCCAAAAAAATAAGAAGGAATCTTTGCAATACAATATATATATAGTTCACTACATTTTTATCAAGTATACCCTTTTGTCTTCTTTTTTTGAGGTGACCCTTTTGACTTAACTTACTAGGAAATTCATGCTCTACGTACATGTTTTTTTAATACAAGTTCGGCTTTAAGAATTAAAATTGACAATAATGTTAGATCAAATATGTCTTTTTTCTTTTTATAAAGTTCTTGAGTTTAATAAAGTTATTATTTTGTAGAGTTTTTTAACCAAAAATAGATATTTTATATGTATTTGGTGTTATACATAATTGATCCTACGACTAAATAAAAGGTAAATATTTTGTTAGATAGTCGAAAATCAATATAAAGTTTTATTGAATCTTTACTATTTACGGTTTGTTATTGATCTATTAAATCTCATACCATTTAGTTTTTTACATATCCACATTTAGCATCGTTAAAACTATTATTTTTCTTAATTATTCCATTTTTAAATCAAATTTCAAATAACGATAGATACAGTCTAACCAAAATTAATGAAAAATAAGTCTTCTTTTAGGAATATGCTGTCTCATCTGTTTTTAATTTTAAAAATCATATACATAAAGTTGCTAATAAAATGCTTCTATTAAGGATCATTTCCAGTACTGGAATGTGAGGTTCAGATTTAGTTTCATCATTTATAATATTTTTTGTTTAAAATTATTTTGAAATCTACACTATTCAAATTTTTTTAAAGCCACATGTCATAATCTTATGTGATACTGTGAGAGTATCCATTTTCTTCACTCACACATGAATTCATTTCCACCTAACAACATTTACTCACTCAACTCACAATGTTGCTGTCTTATTAAACACTGCCAGTTCTGTCATGCTCAATTTAGTCAATTATTAATGACTCATAAATCCTACCATTTTTATTTAAGATCCAAATGTTTCCAACATTCAAAACTTAAATGACAAATAATATAAAATTACCTCATTAAAGGACTTTTAAACTTTTTATAACAAAAAACACAAGTTGTTGATTAACCCTAACATTTTCATTTAACATCCTAATAAATGTTACTTACCTTAAAACATGAAAAATAAAGATCTTAAGATAGCCACTACTTAACAACATTGTTCTTATATAAAAGAGTCATGACTCCCGACAAATCCTACTACACCATAAAAAAATGATATATGTCACTTATGAATCAATCATTAATAAATAAAGTATTATTTTACGACATTTGTTATTTTTCTCATAATGTAACAAGCTTTGTAGGGTAATATGTTATTGAGTGAAGGGAAGTTAACATTTCATACCATGATGGAGGAGAATCTTGTATTGATAGGAAGGAAAACATGATGAAGCAGTGACATAGTTTGAAAGTCTTGAATTGGAATCTCAAATTCTAAGACACCAAGAATGTATATACACAATGCAGAACTGTTCAAGTATTGTCCTGTAGGACTCACTGGTTCTGTGATCTCTTCTAAAAAGCTTTCCATATTCTTTCACTTTCTTTAGTGAGTGTGGTTTAGTTCTTGGTGTTGGGTTAACAAAGAAATGATAGAGATGTATATAATGGAGAGTGAAACAAAGGGTACCTTGTGACATTAATATTTGAGTGGTTTGGTACTTTTAATGGTGAACATATATCATCTGTCTTTAACGCTGTCATATTTCTCGTCATTGACTGACCAACATTTAATAAATAATATAAAAATATTACTTTTTATTTATATGTTAATATCTGATTTATTGGGATAGAGATAATTTTCGAGACAAATTATCTCTATTCTTTTAATGTCCACAAGTACAGCTAGCATCCACTCACCTTTGCAGTTCCATAAATATTTTGCAGGTGTGAACACAGATTTACTCATAATCATATTAATTGTCATATTTTATTTGGAATAGAATTTTGTTTTTTACTATTTTATCTGTGATGAATGAAAAAACAACTCTATCTCTTATTTATTATTTATTGCTTTTATGATATTAAGTTGCTTTTAATGTTGACATGATAATTTTTAGTTAATTGACTATTTTGATTGGCGGTAAAGAAAAAGATATAGATAAGTGAATACATGGAGTGAACTATTTATATCATCGTTATTAGGTATAAGGATCTTATGAAAATGATCTTTAAGGACCCTATTAGTAATCTTATAAGTGTGAGATATATGTGTAGAAACTCATTGTGCTAATTAAGCATTTAACTTTGTATCTTCAACTTTATCTCGCCTAATAATATAGTTTTATATTATTTAAAAATTATAGCTCACTATGTCGGTAAAAAATATTCATTCATGCAAGACATTTTCTTCCATTTACTGAAAGAGAATAGAACATAATAAACATTATATTATTGGGTAAAATAGGGTTAGTAATATACCAAGTTAGGATAAGTGATCTCGATCGTTAAAAAACAACAAAACCCTCTTCTGATTCAAACACATTTTTGTTGTTCATCTTCTTAATATTACAAGTTTGTTTCACGTTGGAGTAATCATTTATCATTCCAATGCAATGAACCATTATCAGCTGATTTACTGGTATCATTCTGCATGCATGCATACTTTGCATGACAATTCACTAGATGAATTCATCTGAAAAAAGTGGTAAAATAGTTGAGCATTGGTTACTTAGTTAATTAGTTTAGTTAGGATAATTAGTTTTTCTATCCTTTATATAAATGATTTACTTTTCCTTAAGTTCTTCCAGTTACTTTCATCTTCAATCTCTTCGAATGGAAATAATGGTCAACTTCCAAATGAAAGTCCAAAGAATGTTCCACCATTTGCATCCATTGACAATGCTACAATGTAGATTGATTGTGCTTCTTGAAAGATTGGTTCTTTGCAATTGTAATCTGTTTCTGAATATATGACACTAAAGATGATGATACAAGATATCTCCCCCTAGCCAATATATCTCCCCCTGGTTCTATGACTCGGAACGATAGTTATGTTGTTTTAATACGATCAAAGCAATATGATGCTACTGCAAGAACTTGTTATTTTTATCAAGAAGGGGAAGTCCAACAACTTGAAGAAGATAGGGAAGATCAAGAACATCATCAAGAAACAAGAATATCATGTAACAGTGTGTGCCCAACCATACACAGTGGCCGATCATCAAATTAAGGAAGCTATATCACATTCTTTCCTCTTTTACCCCCAATTATTTCTCATTTCTTTATTACTCTAGTTTCTTTACACCTCTCTCTCATTAAACACACAACATTATAGTGTGTAATTTCCCCCCTCATTGAAGCAGTATATTAGGATCGAAATTCAGATCCATTTTCTCTCTTTCATCCATTATGGTTGGTTTGGTTAGTTAAGCTTCTATTGAAATAGATGGTTAAGCTTTGGATGAAGTTGCTTTTGCCCTATGGTGGTTAAGCGTCAGATTGCTTCACATTCAGATTTCAAGACTGGGAGACGAAGATCCGCTCACCAGCAAGAGGAGGTATTAGAGTATATCATTGTGTTCAACACAAATTATTTCAAGCTTGGAATGCTTAATACATTCAAGCTTGCGGGGGAATGTTAAAATAGTTGAGCATTGGTTAATTGGTTAATTAGTTTAGTTAGGATAATTAGTTTTTCTATCCTTTATATAAATGATATAAATGATTCTATGTAATTTTGTTATCATTCCATTCAATATTCAATGAATAAAACTCTTTTCTTTCATATTTCTTGATTCATCAAAAAATCTTTTTCATGTCTCCTACCATTTTAACACAGAGTAAAAATGTATCACAAATTTAATTATCTACCCAAACTAAAAACAATGGACCGATTATGGTTGAGATATTTAAAGTGCACTGAGAACAACTTGTAAAAAAATTAAGACAATTCTGGCAAATTCATACGCTGTTATCTCACTATTTATTAGACCTGCATAGGTTTTATGAATCTTGTGCAATAATTCAAAATATATATATATTATAGGTTCCATGAATCTTGTGCAATTATTCAATATATATATATTATATGGTTGGAGAGCACAAGTTATTTAATGAGACATTGAGCTGTATATGTTAGTTTTTAAAAAGAGCATATTTATCATATAAATTTAGTCATATATATAGGCAACAAAAAATATATTTATCCTCTCATTAATTATGGGTCATGGGCTTCCCACTTGTAACACACCTTCATGATCCAGCCTTGGGTTACCTTGAAATAAAATGAATTAAGGTGGAATAATATGTGTGACTAAATTCATACTTATTAAAGATTGCATGATGGGAGTGGGGAAATACTTAGGTTTCATATACAGAAAAAAAATGAGTAAAGATTATTTCTATTAATAGAGAGACAAATACTACAAAAAAATAAATGAAACAATAATATAGTAAGATATTTTTATCTTTTTATATACAATAAAATAACATTTTTATTATTGAAAACACATGTAAAATCAAATACTTTTTTCTGCATAGGATTATTCTTCTCTCCTCATATCCAATATGAGACTTTATACTTGAATAAACTCAATAGTTAGTATCTTGAACAAACAATTCCAAGTCACAAGAAATAAGGAGATGAGGGAAGTGTGAAAGAAGAAAAAAAAATTGTTTAAAAATAAATTTTGAAGTGTTTTTTATCAAGAAATATAGAATTTTAGTTTTAGTCCCTCCAAAGTGGATTTTATTGTTGAAGTCGCTACTGATATTCAAACTTGTCCCATGCACACCATGTCTTGAACAAAAAAAAGATGGGCTAAAATGAGGTGCATATTTTAAAACAATCAATATTTACATGTACCAAAAATATATAACTAATTTATTAAGTTGTAATAAAATTGTGATAATAATATTAGGTCATATAAATTATTGATATGTTGAGTGAGTTGGTAGTTCCACTTTAAGTCAGTTTTGAAAATGAATGGCTCAAGAGACAAACCTAAAACTTATAACATGATGTAGAAGCATTGTATTGGTCCTACTGTGACATTAATGAGACCTATAATTTTTTGGAAAAAGTGTGGTCCTTACATCCAAATTATTTAAAATTATACACATGTTCCTCATTTATTTGATATATTTTGGATAATACAATATAACTTTGAGTATTCACAATCGTACAACACTTTTTTCGTTCTTAAATTGGCCTTACTGATTATTTTATTTTATTTTTTTACATTTTTCAACAACTTAAGCAACTCAAGCTAAAATCATTTTCAAATGTGCAACTCTATTTGCATTCTTAAATGAACCCCACAAACATATCCCATATTTATATTTTTCTTTTTGGTAACAATTTTTTCCACTTTTTAATGTTGACTTACAACTTCAAGAACGATGCTTATTTAGTTTATCGTTGTAAAATAAGAATAAGAACAACTCCTCTCAGGTGGTGAATTTGGATGAAAAACATGCTTATTTTACTATGAACTATTTTTTTTATGAACTATTTTTTTTTATGTTAATATTTTGGATGCTCTTATAAACTCTATTATTGGGTCCTAGATTTTGCATACATATAAGCTAACAATTTTCTCTCCGACCATAAAATGTATGTGCAACAGTGCACAACCTCCCTATTCCACCCTTTACATCTTCCATTAAATATGTTCTAGTTGAGTTGATTAACAATTGGAAAATAAAAATGTTGCATTAGAAAATTTCAGGTTTAATATGAATTTTAAAAATCGAGATTTTAATAAAAATTAAGCTTTTTTCCTTATAAAATTATAGTAAAGATATATGACATATATGTATATTTGGATTATTTTATTCTGCATTTAACAAAAATTATAAATGAATGCTTTTCGGAAAGGATTTAAAATAAAGTTATTTAAAAAAGAATGTAAGAATGTAATATATATACATTGTTAGTGTAAAGATTTATACACAGTCAATATATTATCGATTTGTGTTATTTTTTTAAAGAATAAATAATAATTAAAAATGAATGGTGAATGATAAACTGATAATGTATAAAATTCTTACAAAATCAATATATATTTGGATTATGCAAGATTTATACAAGAATTAATAACCAACAAATCATTGATTCAGTGGTATAAAATTTCACTAAATCAACTTACCAAGGACAGGACCGTAGTAGTACAAAAAAAAACACGAACTGCAATGAGATTAAGATGAAACATGGCTTGATGACAAGATAAATAGAAATGGGACCCAAGCTATAAATTCACGAAATCATTTAATTTTCCAAGAGTGTGGACACTGACCACAATATTTGGTAATTAGAAAACCAAACTGTACATGTGGATGACATTGCCTATGTGGTTTCCGGTGTCATGTAATATTTTTTTCGGCATCTACCAAGGGTATTCTCACACCTTCAGCATCTACCAACAAGTGTCGTTCTTAGGAATTAAATCATTGACATATTGTTCATCCTAAGAATCTAGCAGACCGTTACACCATTAGACCAACATCTTAAGTGTTACGTAATATGAACCAACCAAAGGTGGTGCATGCATGAAATACTAACAATAGAGTATTCTCTCAATTGATTCCGCAATATATTCAAAAGATTATATAATATATATTCAAAATTGCAGAAGAGATTTTGTAAAGATGTCTAAACTTAGCTTATACAATTATTATTTTGTAACCATATAACATGTATAGAGACAGAAACAAGGTAAAACTAAGCAAATTTGTCAAGTGCTGCTACATATTCATATGCCATTGCATGGAGAGGAGGCTCCATAAAGAAAAGGAAAGAGCTTAAAACAATGATGAATATGGTGAATATAATAAGTGATTTGCGATAATCACCATGTTTTCTAACAAGTTTGAGCCCTTCTTCTTGACCAGTTCCTGTGGATGATGCATCATCTAACTGAAGAGTTGGGCTAGTTAAATAGCCATATGCCATGCCAGTGAATGCTGCTCCAAAATGTGTCCTACAAATCAATCAACCACCAAATAAAGGTTTCTATTTCTGCAACAACATTTCGGAAATCAGTGAAATATCTATGCACCGACAATATAAATAATTATACGCAGCCATTGTATCATCCACCACTCATTTTACATTATGCCTCTTTGTTTTGAAGGTAAGTACCCTTTGATATTTTATTGAGTTTGATATATAAACTACATTCTCTGAATGATGTAAGACATACCAATCATCAATTGGACCAAGGTTGCTTAATATGAAACCAAGAGCAGTAACAATTATTGCCTTCACAAACAGGTTTTCTGAAGCATCATTAGAAGTAACATCTTTGTTTTGAATTTGATACATGAGCCAAGCACCAATTATTGCAAATACTGGCCCCTGAATGCAAGGAAATGAACAAGAATAGATATTAAACTCATTTTAAAAACTTATTTAGCAGGATACAAACCATGACACAGAAGGAACAAATTTAGAGTGAAAATTTAGCATGAACCTTTTTCTAGTAATCCTACTATAGAACATTGAATTTTATGGGACTTGATCATTATTAAAATGTCAAAGTATATGGTTATTGCTCTAAATTTTTATCACTTCCTCCACGCCTTTCTGAGTTTGAAAAATCGTATCGAAAAACAACCATAAGTCCTTTAAACGTGTTGACGATAAGTCCTTTGCAGAAAAATTTGCTCTATGATTTGTACAAACTATATAATTGTTATGTTACACTTAGATTGAACAAATCATAGAGCAACATTCAAACTATATGGCTGTTACACTTAGATTGGTTTTATGTTCTTTAAATTAAACGTGTTCATGATAAGTCCTTTGCAGAAAATTTTGTGTAATAAATTTCATTAAACTAAAGCATCTAGATATAATTTTTTCAGAACTTGTGCACATGAAAAGCCATTATAATTGAGAACATTCAAACTAATGAAGCATCCTTGTTACTATGAGTAAAAAAGCAAAGGTCTACTACTTGGTTTAAAAATTCACATTAATATATAATGCTCTAAAATTCATTTTAACTGAAAAATGAAAATTGTTCAATGAAAAGGACAATGGTTTAAACTTTAAAATGTAGAATGATACTTACTGTCCCACCAACAGTTGGATCTGGTGTATGCAGAAAACTTGTCAAATTGCCCGAAACTCCGCCGAGTATGTAGATCAAGAAAAATGTAAATGAACCATAGCCTCTGCAAACCTGAAGCCCAAATGTTAACAGGGACCAACAACTCAGAGCCATGTGATATATTCCTGCATGCTGCACATGAAAAATGTTACTAGGAAACACAATCACAATGAAAGTTAAGACTATAGATCGCTGTATTTTGGTGTTGTTGGTTTGAGTTTGAAAGTTAAGACTTCGGAATATCACAAACTAAAACATGTGATTCTCCGAAACCATGTTGATTGTCATGTAAAATGTGCTCTATATCTATGGAATGGAAACACAGACCCAATTCTCAAGCTTGTACCAGAAACATTGGTGTTACAAGCCTCCACCATTCTCCAACCATGATCAAATCGTTTATCTTTGCTCCGTATAGTAGCGGAAGTGAAAACAGCTCTATGTCTTCATTCCTTATAGGACTTGCTATTTCGAATAGAAATACTGCGATGTTTACGGAAAACAATATGCCACTGCAACCAAGATCATAACATACAAGGATAAAAGAGTTATTCGTAGTATGCCGTGTATCGAAAACAACTAATAGGAGTAAAGTACGAATATTCGAAGCAAGAGAAGTTTTCGAACAGATAAAACATGAATCGTGACATAGTAGGACTTACATTAGGTAGAGACTGGAGGTATCATCATTCTGCTGTGAACCTATAGTGGACTGTAGACTGCGTACGCCTTTTATTCTGCTTATATCCGGATAAGTATTTCGTTTCCTAAAGTTTGTTCTTATGGTATCATTGCTGAAAGATTGTTGTGCCACTAAATTGTCTTCTTCGCTTTGACTCTCAACATAAGTTGGAAGACGAATCTCTTGGTATGCACCTGCATGTAAACATATATTTACAAGTTCACTTTTGCCACAAGCATTAAGCATATGCAGAAAACACAAAACTTTGAATTCAGCTCTCTTGACAAGGCTGCATACATCTAACCTCCCGAGACTCTACTAAGTGGTAGCCTCGTGCATTGGGCCCCATTGTTTAAGTCTACGTTTTCCTAAAATTTCCATTATTAGCATTTACAAATTTTAAAATCGATGTCTAGTACTTCCCAATATTTGGTTGCAGAATTGCAAAATAATTTATCAACCTTCTTTACACAAACCTAACCTGAGACATGATTGTTCTTTACTCTTAGTCGAAACAAGGTTTAAGTGAATGAGAAGAGCTATTCAGCTAGAATACCGGAACGAAAAACATTACACTTTACCGTTATTCACTTTGCCAAGATACTCATCAAGAGACTCTAGTCCATTTTTCGGTCTTGATTGACCATCTATTTGATGTGCCTGCATTACCTTGTTTGATAAATCAAAAGAACATGATTTTGCATTATCTTGGCGCTTTCCGAAATAAGAATCTAATGATCTCAATTGCTTCTTGATAGAGCTAGACTCTGTTGAACACTGAACTATGGAAAGATTTTCTCTCTTCGAATAACATCCCGGAATTACTTTCGTCACTGTCTTATGCAGAGATTCTTTGCCATGAACTATGCACCTAAGTGCATTCCTCTCTTTTGTGTTTGATTTTGCAAGGATATTGCTAGCTTTATATGAAAAGAAGGACCTTAACATATTATCAGAGTCATACATGAACCTCTTTTCATTATGTCTTATCAAACTTTGGGTTAATAGATTTTGGTCCTTGTAAGGTGTATTGTGACATATTGGAAATGCAGCCATGAAAACCTGAACAAAATTGAAAAGAAATGAGGATAAGTAACATCTAAATGATATCAAAATACAGATTAAAAATACTAAAGATATATTATTGAATCATAGTATCTTATAGTTGTGTTAATATGCATTTCCTAATTCAAGAAGTGTAAAACTACCCTTCTGGTTTGCACATATAATTGAAAAATGTGCATAAAAAAAGCACCAAGGTTATCAATTCCTATAAAAACAGAACAAGGTTATCTTAAGACCTTGTTTGAAAAAGCACTTAAAAATGCACACCAATATTTTTCTCAAAGTAAAAAAAAAGTAGTGAAACTCAAAACCAAGAAAAGGGTATCTCTTAAAAACTACCAAAGTGCACATAACCAAGAATCTGAAAGCCACAAATGAAAGGTACCTCTATAAATGCAACTTTGTTTCCTTATCATATATCAGAATTCCTAGCTTCAGAATTCCTAAAAGGGTATGAGTCTGTTATGAGAAAGAACTACTTTGTACTTGTACTTGAATTTCCATTAATGGCTAATGGTTAATGGCTTTGGTTGATGTTGATTGATAATGAACAATTGAACCACAAGTACAAGTAATTTGTATGATATTATATCTTATCTATGTTTAGCCATTCACGTTTTGTGAGAAGAGATATGTTAAGTTCATGCACCAATAAATGCTTCTATTAGGATTCGATTGGACCCACTACCCATTTCAATCAATCTTACACGTTGCATGCTCAAATGCCTCAAAATGTGTGGCCTACATAAGAACTTTATAAAGTGGAATAAAATCTAGGATTTCTTCAAAAAATAAATATATGGCTTGATTATAGACTTTAATATTATAAAGTTCTTTACTTTTATAAGAGTATTATGATATTCATCATTTATATATATTACTTTTGTTTAAGAAGTTGATAATAATTTACGAATAAATAATGGATGGTTTACATGTAAAAAAAATCTAATATCATCTATGGGTAGATATTAAAGTTAAAGTGTTAATTATTAGATATAGTACTTTACATCTTTATGATTATATAGATTTAATGAGAAAAATATATTTTTATAATAATTACTATGAAGTAACGTAAGATATTATAAATTCTTTGGTACTACTAAGATTATTCCATCACCTTTTAGATGAGAAATTAATCTCTCCCAAGAACCTTCGACCTTGAACTTCAGTAGGACCTTATATTACTAGACCAATGCATGGTTGATACACATGATATTATATTTTTTGGTTTCTCATAGGTATCCTCGCACTGGAGGCAATCTTGTTCGAGCCGGAAACATCTACAGGTACGTGGGACTAACTCTCTCAGTGGACATTTTTTCCATCCACAAGACTCGAACCCGAGACCTTGCTTAAGAGGAATCAAACATGTACCATTTGAAACAACGCTCGTTGGTACACATGATATTATATGATATTATAAGAAAATTCAGTATCCAATCATTTAAAATTAAACTCTAAATTTTACAATAGAGAAGTATCCAATCTTTGTTTTCTATTCCTGTTAGAATTAACATTATTTTCTGGACCACATTTAATGACACAATTTTCCAGGTAATTTTATGGATAATGTTACTGATACTCTAAATTGTTTACGCACACTAATCCAAAAGCATTCATTTACTTTTAGTAGTGTGATCTAGTCCCCCAATTTAAAATATGTATAATAATTTTTTTATTTCAGCTCACAAATAATTGAATTGCACATTTACAATATAAGTTGAAAAGGTGTAGCACCCTTCACCACCCACTCTACCATCTCATTCACCATTTGTTGGACTCGACCATGATCGGGAAGTATCTAACCACAACCACCGAGAAGTTTTATTATCAAGCATTAAATGAGAAGAATAAAAAGATATAAACGAGATACTATGTCATGACCAAAATCTTAAAGCAATCATTCTATAAGTCTTTTACACTTATAAATTTAACTTCAGATTTAAATATACCCAACATTATGTATAGTTTTTATCTAATGGTATAAGACCCCACTAGATTCTAAAGGTTAAGAGTTCAATTCCTGGGAGCAACATTTATTGGAAGGGGCAATCACAAACTCCAAAAAGATTAATTCCTTACTCCAAAAAAGTGTAAAGATACATTTGGTAGTACCAAAAAAATAACTCTAAAATTGTCAATTTATTTGGCTGAACAAACTTCTTAATAAGATGTTTTTCCTTGTTGCTTGAAAATGAAAATTAAGACTTAAGATTATACTTTGTTCTATTTGAATTTTAATATTAAACCAACAAAAATTGAATGGAATACTCTAATATGATAAGATATCTTAAACTCAATTTCAATGAATACTTTTGCCAACTTTGCAGTTAATTTATTGGAGCATCATTGATCAATGGAATCAAAAGTTCAAAACCAGCATTTTATGAAAATTAAATTAATAGTTGAAAATTTATTTTCCCTTAAGATCCACCAAGATACAATAAATGCCAAACAATGTCAACAAGCATTTGAAGTTGCTTGCTAACACAAATACACAATGCATCACTAATCATTTTCAAGGAAAGAAAACTGCATAATCAATATTACTTGGTACTCAACGGGGTCGAATATCGGAAAACATTAACCGCGCATACAACCAGATAATTTAAGACTAGATCAGATTCTTTAAACATGGTCTGAATCAACTGAAAAAAGCAAATGAATCGAACTCTTCTGAGGACAAAAAAACACGATTTGATACAAGTCTTACTGCTCGGTAGGCAAGGTCTTAATGATATCCGAATCACCTGAAAATATCATCAAACAAAATTAGAGAAGCAAATAGCATAAAATTTGTTGCTAATGTTTAAATAGTTGAACAATATCAGATACCAGGATCAACGATGCTGAGGCAGCACACTCTGTAATATTTTCCACAAGCAGTACCTAAATCGACATTGTCTATACACAATAATCACTTTGTTAGAGATATTAATAGAACATATAAGAACCATCAAAGATTGGAAAATTTATGTCCTTTGACAACTTTATCAAATACTAGTACATTTGATACCAATGCCTCTCTATTCAAAGATCTTAACGGTGTAACCACAACATTTTTAATTAAAAATACCAAATATTATATCAGGATAATGTTTTTGAATAGAGACATTGGTTAAACACTCATATAACATATAAGCAGAATTTATGTATAACTTAACATTACAATGTGACAGAAGAACTTACTCCCATTATAATGGTGAACTCCAACCTTGGCCAACATAGCATAATACTCGATTTCCGATTTCCTCAAGGGTGGGCAATTGTTGGCAATGATAATGAGTTTCCCTGCAATAGTTAAAAACCAAAATAATAAAACAACAGCAACAACCAAGTCTTAGTCCCAGGAAGTCGGGTCGACTAAATGGATCGACAATGTTATAATGTGCTATCATAAATCATAACCATTGACAAAGCATAAATCTTTAAAGTTTTTCCTAATCGTTACACCTACAAAAAAACCAAAATAATAAAAACCAGCTATAATTTCTATATTATCAGTAAAATCCACAACCATCTATATAAATCATAATCCTCATAGCTCTAAATATAATCACTTGAAATTGGTTCCATATCCAATGTACAAAACTAGAACCCTCAAAATTATTCCCACATCAACAACACCCAACATTTAAAATCCCAAACCATTATATCCTAGCAGTGTAAACATTATAAATAAGAAAAAAATGGCAACAAAAACTAAACTCAAACACATTACATTAATTCAATGGAATCTTATCAGAAGAGAGAGTAATATGTGTTATATATATAAAAAAATTACCTTTGGAACTTCTAAGTGATTTGAGAACAGTTTTATAACCCAAAGTATATTTACCACTCTTCATCACAAGAGCGAGCCTATTGTTAATGCTCTCATGAGTCTTCTTCTGCATAAAAAATCAGAAAAAAACCATTAATAACATCAGAGAGAAAAAACAGAAAATGGGTAAGAAAGAACTAGAAATGTGAATAAGAAGATTTACGGTTTTCTTTGCAGCAACCATGGTGATGATGGTGGAAGAGAGAAACCCTAGTTAGTGAAAGAGAGATTGGAATGAACATATATAAATGTGGGCCTGGATTGTATATTCAATTGCAGTGGAAGGCCCATTTATATTAATCCTTTTCATATTCATTATTAATTAATAATTGACTTGTTGAAGAGTGGTTCTCAATTTATTGGATTCAACTATTTTAATTTTGAGATAAAAATGTAATACAAATAAATGATAGATGATGTATTTAATGTATATAAATTTTTACATTACAATACATAGATATTATACTTTTTCTTATTTTAATCATTCTATCTTCTTGGGGTGGATCATAAAACTTGCTTATAGAGTTATTGGAGTTTTAGATTCTCATTCAACTTATTATTATTTTTTATGGTAAGCACATATTTCAGTTTTTGCCATATGGGTTGCCTTTAATTTATAATCCTTTTTGTTTAAATTGTTTGAGAGGATAGTTAAATCTCCAATCATAGGCTTTCTAATAGTAAATAACTATTTAAAAAAAGGTCAAACATTAAACTATATTGTACGAGTAATTATAATTGTGATGGTAATATTGTAAATTTGGGAGTAACGACATCATAGTCATAATTCTAGAAAGAAAATGCCATATGAGAAGGATTAAAATAAGAAATAGTCATGGATGTCAAACAGTTACAACTTTAATGTTTTCTTTGATTTGGATGAGAAAATGAGAAGAGAGAAATATGTGAGAAAAAAAGTAGGAAAATAAAAGAGTTGATACTTAAAGTAGAATTTGATATTATTTTGTATAATAGAAAAACAAGAGAAACATAAGAGAAATTGTTGTTTTCTTCACTCTCTACTCTAGTATGTTTGGGTGAATAAAAAGTGAGAAAAATGACATAATATTATGTATAAAATGATAATGTAAGAGCTTTATACACTTTCGGTGCATCATCCATAATTTATTTTTAATTATTGTTGACTCTTCAAAAAAATAATAATACAAATAAGTTGTGGATGATACAAATCTTTATACTGACGGTACATAAATATTACACTCTTACATTATTATTATTATTATTAATAAACTTAAGTGTTGATTTTTAATTAATTATTTATATACCTCATTTAATAATTCTATTTTCTTTATCATATACATGTAAGTCCCCTAAATATGTATATATAACTTCTAGTAACTCAAATATATTTGTATACCTGAATTTGTAAATTCATTAATTTTTTTTTTAAGTTTGTATAGATTGAATGTTATATATAAAATATTATTTTTTGAAGATTGTATTATATAAGTATTTTTGCCTTAGTGTAGAAATTTATAAGTATTAATAATAAATGAATATAGGGGAAGGTGGTCAACATGGTAAATTATTTTGTCATTTCTTACCATTTTCTCTAAGTTGAGAATAAATGATTTTTATTGGAATTCATTAGTTTTTTTTTTCTCTATCTCTTCTATTTCTCTCCTCAACTAAAGGAGATAAAGTAGTAATCTCTCTTCAATTGTAAGATGAATAATGCTTTTTTTTATTGTATCACAATATAGATCATATAAGAGTATAAGATAGTAGTGTAAAATGAATAATTATAGTGCATTGGAAAGAAAAGGAGAGAAGTGCAACAGAATGCAAAAATGCATGGTTAAACTTTCAATCATTATTAAAATGGATATAAAAAAGAATGTAGTGAGAATATGTCACTTGTTAAGCTCTCAATCATTATTAACATAGATATAAAAGGAATGTGGTAAGAATATGTCACTTGTTAATAATGTAATTTGGATATCACTTGTTATATCAGTACAAATTTTAAAGAAAAAATAAATTATAGATGACTTTTATTTTGAATTTATATATTTATGTATAAAAGAATTTTACAAACCTAACTTAAAATATTAATTATGATGATACAAATAGTTACAAAATTAATAAAAATATATACACATTGCTAATAAGAATAATAATAAAATTTAAATTAATCATAGATCATGTTTACATTTTTTTATTGATTATATAATTTCACCCCATAATATCCGCAACCTATATTACAATGACCATAATTAGAGGAATTATAATTTAAAACAATGTTCCATCTTTAACAATAATTTAAACACACTTTTAAATATCAATTCTACGAAAAGCAAATAATAAAAAGTAAGATGAAAAGGAAAGGAAAATTAAAAAATACTTGTGGACTAAAAATTCATGATAATTAATTTTGATTAAATTGCTATTCATCTATACAAGATATTAGATATATTAGGAATTTGTTTTTATTTAGAATAAGTCCTCAGTCATTCTTACTTGGCTTCTATGAAGAGTTGGTTTTAGGATAGAAATTGTTTTTTTTTAACTTCCCACCCACTCATGTATTTTGTAAATCATGATTTATGGGTTATGGTCTTTTAGTCTTTCTTTTATTTTCATGTAATTGGCTATATAATGAATAAAATACATTCCTTCTTAGCACTTCTAAAACTTTTATATTAAGGGACTATTGTATAAATTTCCCAATTTCCATGAAATATATTATTATAAGAAGTATCAAGTTATCTAAAATTAGAGTAAATGAGAGAAATCAATATGATATATCGAATTAAATCTTTTGTTAGAACTAACATCAATTATAAGCACTTAAACACCCACTAGAAGCACTCCTTGAGCCTTAGGTCTATGAGCCTTAATAATATTTTGATAGCTATTCAATGCTTCTGATAACAAAGACATAATTGATCAAATTCCATTAACAAATTTTCATTTGCTATTTTCTTTTATTTATTATGTACACTTTATTTGATTATTTAACGGTTAATGCCGCACAATAATCGATTTTACTATATTAATAAAAAATTCACAAAAAATGTAGGTTGATATTATAGTTATAACTTATTTATAACTAAGATATACTTATAAGTTTATTTAAATAATCACACAAACTTTTTTACCTATTAGTTAAAAATATTTTTACATTAATCATGACAAAAGTATTTACATGAGGTGAAATTACTACTTTCACTTAAATTGTAATTTTACCATAATTTAGAAGAATTTAAAATTTGTGTACTGACAGTGTAAAGTTTTTTTATATTGACAGCATATCATTCACAATTAATTTATAATACTTTTATTTGAAAAGTAAGAATTTGCTGATAGTGTAAACAACTCTTATACAATCAGTATATACATATTAAATCCAATTTACAATTACTATTTTAAATTATATATGTATGTATATTTATAACTTTATATGTGTGTTGACACTGCACAGTAATATGTTTTATAACTCTTTTTTATCTGAGACTAATATCTATACACCAATAATTATAAGTTTTTTCACCGTTAGCATATTATTATTGTGGATATTATTTTTATTTAAATGTCAATGATTAACACATCATGAATGATGTATTATTAGCATAAGTCTTACAGTTTTAGTTTTAGCCCATAAATATTAATTATTTGCCTTATATTAAAAATATAGTATTGAAGAAATATTAAAAAAGTACATAAATCACTATCTTTATTAAAATTTATAAAAGCATTGTAAATATTCTTGGTTTTGTATTTAAAATAAAAGGTTATTGATAATTTTTATGAGATGAGATCCATAAAAAATCTACTCTACATTTTAGGAAAATTTAATGATTTGAATTAATGAGTACATCTAAACCATTAGACTTTCCTAAAATTAATGACTAATATGTGAAATAAGTTTTTCCTACTTACTATTAGAGTAAATGGATCCCTCTTTATTTTATTAACGAGAGATAAAAACTTACCAAAGTTAATAATTTTGGGATAATAAGTGTCACATGATAGTAACATGGTCGTCTCTTAATATTAATATAATTTAATCGATCTTTATGGTAATTTATCTTAAAATATTAATAATCTGTGGTATAATTTTTTTATTCTCTCTATTTTAATCCTACAGATAACTTTTATTTTTAACCTACCCAATAACTTACAAATTGAATAAAACAAATAAGTGGTAATTTTATGTCTTGTCTGGCAAAATGGACATTGCTCGTGGGCGTGCCCTCATAGCCCGCATTTTTTTTACGGACAGGGCATGCAAATTTTGTCCATTTTTCCGTTTCGCCCTATCCGTTTTGCTTGCTAAGCCCGCGGACATTTCCATTGAGCAACGCGGGCAGCCTACGGCGGCCCACAAACAACATTTAAGGAAAAATTAAGAAATTTCAAATAAATTATTATGTAATGTGATTTTTAATTTTTAAAAATTATAATATAATGTGATTTGATCAACTTCATATAAAATATCAAAGTATTTGTTAATTTTTTTATCTTCAACTACTTTATTTTATTTATTATAAGATTTTTTTAATTTTTTTTAATTATTCAACGATGCCCGCAGGCCTCCCGCAAACCCGTTAGCCCGTTTGAAAACGGGCATAATATTAAATTTTGTCCATTAAGCCAATATGGGTATGCCCGTCCCGCTTAAATTAATGCGGGCATTTGCGGGCACGGGCAAAATGGGTCGGGCAGCCCTTTTTGCCATGTCAACTTGTCTACATATATAGGGAAGTCTTATCTCCATTGAATAAAAAAAAGTTTACACACCAAAAAATATTATTTATAATTAAGCATTTACTAAATTCTTCAAGCAATTACACTTTATTTTGTGCTGCTCCACAATTGATAATTTATTCACTTCAACAAATTTAAATTGAAATGGCTTTTACACTTTTAAGAATAAAAACTAAGAAATATAAAGTATTACATATTTAAAGTGTAAAATATTATCTTGCAATGCACATCATAGCATGTTTAGTTAATTACTTTTTTTTGTATATAAGGGATTATTTAAAAAATCAAGTATATTAAAGTAATTGAATAGAATCATTCACTTAAGGTATGCAATTAAACATTGAATAAAAAATGACGTGAAAATATAAAATTATTCAAATATAGAGCCTCATTTGGAAGTAAAATATATTAAATAGCTATATGAATTTAAATTGACATCTACCTGTTCCCGTAAAATATTTAATTGCCAACACTGTAAAGTTCTTATGCATGGAACCCAATCTATACGACATAGATTATATGTCTCTAAGTATATTATTCTCTGTCCTGAACTAATTAAATATTATCATATAAATAAATAAAAATTAAAAATTAAAAGTAAATTCTAATTGATTTGAGACATGAAAAGAAATATCACTGAAAATAGATGATTTTTATCCTTGAGATATATTTTTATATTCCACATAGATATAGTAAAAATTTAAATCATCAGTGTATGCACTAATTTCTTTAAGTAAAAAACATTTTAATTCATTAGAAGAATGAACATGGTCAAAGTATGAAATCATGTATATTTTCATTAGAATTAGTGCAAAGAGGATAAGGATTCTCTTGAATGGGATCAAATATAGGGTGATTTCTTTCTTATTGTACACTAATATGGCTTAATTTGGATGATTTATTTTCCATTCAAAAACAACTGAAATGGAAAATAAGAAAGTAATGGAAAATAATCAAAAGCATTAATTATATAGAGGATAAAATAACATTAGTTATTTTTTGGTCAAAAATAACATTAAATTAAGTACTGAAAAATTAAACCAATAGATACAATTGATAGAAACACTTATATATTGAGTGTGCCTTTTGAAATTAATATATAGAATCTCATTTGGGAAAAAATCTCTGCAAATAAATAAAAATCATTATATGGGTATTTAAATAAAATAGTTTGAATTTAAAATGTGTGATTTAATTTTAATAAAGACTTCTTTTAAATTATAGTAAAAAAATCCAATCATTTTAAAAAAAAAAGTTGGATCTAGATGTTTTCTTCTATATTCTAATCATAAATTTGAAACTATTAATATTTATATATTTATTCTTTTATAATGGAAAATAGTTTTTTATTTTATTTTGAAAGTATGGAAATTAGCTCTATATTCCTAAAATTGTAAGGAAAGAATCCATCAATTAAAATCAATAAGTTTTTTTTAACAAACTTATTTTCTTATTCCAAATAAAATATTACAAATGTTCATTTTCTTAGCAGAATTGAATGATGGACCATCCAAATAATTCTAAATTTTGTAACAAATCTCCAAATATATTAAATCTCTTCTCATTTCTTGACTCCAAGCCATTGAAGAGGAAAAAACAGTTTAAAAAGAAACCTTAAAAATCATTTATATATCCATTTTCTCTCATTGTTGATTTCAAATTTCTACCCATCTCTTGTTTTACCTTAATTTGTGTTGTTCTTCTATTGCAACCAGCAATGTTAACACCTTCTTCAAAATCTTCTGAAGAAGAAAATCAGGTTACTGAGGCTCAAGTCACTAAGAAAAAAGGCAAGCGAACTAAGAATCCTCCTATACGAATTGTTGGAAAAAGAATATATGATCCAAAAAATGGAAAAACTTGTCACCAGGTACTTTTTTTTTATTTTTATTATTATAGATTTTTATGATTATCTATTTCATTTTTTCCTATGAAAGATGGAAAATTGAACGTGGGTATCTTAGGATCATGAAAATGATGTGAAAATAATAATGTGGCCGATTGGGAACATTGAATGCATGAGAGAGTTGCTTTCAATCTTTGTAAAAAAAATCATTTTTTTAAATTCATGTGTTTGTATCTGTAGGAGGGTGGTGATAGTTTTTGTTTGGTATTAATTAATAGTTCTTTTTTTGTTAGGGCAAGCAATTTGCTTGTTTTTAAGTTTATTTTATTGATATTTATTTTTGTTTTTTGTTTTAAAGTGTCGTCAAAAAACCTTGGATTTAACAGCTTCATGCAAGAATTTGAAAGATGGGAATAAGCGTTGTACCCTCCACTTTTGTCACAGTTGCCTCTTAAACAGGTTAGGTTAACCAGCCATATATGATCACCATTTTTTTTTCTGCTGAGAAAAAAAATTTGAATGGATAGTATAAGAGTTTTTTATACTATCAATATATTATCTATCATTCATATTTAATTATTATTTATTCTTAAATATAAGTAGTACAAAATGAATAATGAATATTATATTGTCTGTATTTTTTTTATCGGCAAAAGGTAAAATATTATTAAAAAATAGTTAGAGTTACATGAGAATCAAAAGAAGAGAAAATAAAAAAAATCAATTACAAATCGAAGTTGAGGCATGCTAGGGGTTTATCTACCTAATCCAAATAATTTATTGAGTCATTGTCCCTCTGTCCATTAATCTAAAGCTAAGATTTAACCCTTTTGGATTTTATAGTTTGTTGAATAGAAGGCTTGACCAAATTAAAGATAAGATCATTCCTAGTTAGCCCGATAGCCCAAATTGTAGTTAACCAAATGACACTCCAAAGTCGCGAACCATGTTTGTGAGATACCATGCCCATGTGATTAATGAAATGATGAGTGAGATAAAGAGGTAGAGCGATGTTGATGTCAACCATTGATAAATAAGTTGCCAAACAGAATAGGAGAATCACAAGAAGAAAAAGATGTTGAGAAGTTTCGAAATGCTTGTTGCAAAGTTGGCAAAGAGAGTCTCGTCCATGAGCTAGAAAAAACCCCCTCCTCAGAAGAGCCTCCATCGTTGGTAGTCTATCCTAGAAGAGTCGCCAAGCAAAAGAAGTGACCTTTAAAGGTGCTTTTGATTTCCAAAGAAGGTGGAGATGATGGTTGTTGAAGACTTGTTGGTGATGCTGATTAGTGAGAAAGTCATAGGTTGATCTGACCAAATACTATTTGGATTTGTCATGATGACACTCTCGAGCCAAGTGAGTTTTCCTGTAACACCGATTAATGAATTTCCTGCAAAAAAGAATTAGTTAGTTCAAGTTCCGAGATAAAAAGTTGATGTCTCCAAGTGAGGTTCCAAACCTATTTCCCCCGACCAACTCCCCAACTCATTAATATAGACATCTTGATGCAGACTAAAATTATAGAGTCTCCTAAACCTAGAGAAAACGTTTGAAGCGCCAAGCCAATTATCATGTCAGGAACTAGTAGTAGACCCATCCCCAACACGACGAAGAATACCTTGTGAGAACCAATGAGTGTTATTAATATTTAAATTTTTACATTAATAATGCATAAATACTATACATTTTTTATAGTTATTTTAATTCAGAATGATGTATAATTGGATGTGTTTTCATGTTGAGATTTTGTTCCATTGAATTAGATATGGGGAGGAAGTAGAACAAGTGGAAAAGTTAAGTAATTGGATCTGCCCCAAGTGCAAAAACAAGTGCATATGTAGTTTGTGTAGGTAAGTTGTTTGTGTTTATAGTTTAGCATTATGGTTTCTACTTTAATTTTCACTATTTTATGTGTATAAACTAAGAATAATGATGTAGGAAAAAAAAAGGTCTTCCACCTACTGGTCCATTAGCAAGGACTGCTAAGACATTAGGTTATAAGTGTGTTTCAGACATGCTTCTTCACTCATCCAATAATAATGTTGATGCTCCTCAAGTGGAAGAAGTTGCTATCAAAAAGGTGTGCTTATTTTCCTTTTGTTCTATCATTCTCATATTTTTTCATCGATAAAATATATACACTAATAATATAAGAGTTTTTTTTATTATCGCTGTAAAATCTATTATTTATATTCAATAATATAAATGAATGATGAATAATATGTAATTAGTATATAAATTTTTATATTAACAGTATATATATATTCGATTTTTTTGTGCCTATGTCCAATGAAGTTTACTATTTATATGTGATGGTTAATATAACTTCTCTTCTTTTATGAAATTCATTATGATGACAGGAAGAAATTAATTGCAATACTAATTCAAGTGGTGGTGATGATGAGGTTATTATGAGCGATATTATTCCACTTTTATGGCCAGATTTATTAGATGATGAGGTTCAATAGCTATATTTTTTCTTTTTCACATGTTAGTAGATATATTTTATTAATCATTGCATATTTATTTTTTAGATTTTTGCCATTAATTTATTGTTGCTTCCTTACAGGAGCTTGAATTTGCTCTATTTGGCAAAGCTGGGAATGAAAACAATTGTTCCAAACTTGACACTCCCAAAGATCAAAGTACATCACTTGATGTAGCTATAGACAAAGAGTTGGAAGAGTTAATTGAAATGTTTAATGGCACTAGCAACAATGTTGATGATGCTTTATTAAGTAGAAGTGGGAAAAGGTTTAAGATTTGCAATGAAGTCCTTGAGGAGGACTCTAAGAGAAATGTGAATGATTGCATTAATATTTTGCATGAAGTCCCTAAAAAGGAGACAAAAATAGCTAGGAACAATGAAATTCTTGATTGAGAGAATGATGATCCCCAAATGTGGGATGCAAATAAGGTTTTAGATGCTATTACTTATGGTGTAGATGACTACCTTAAATCAGGTTTAAATTTTGACGTGAAATGTGAGACTTGAACAAAAATATATAAATACTTCATTTGGGTGTAGTTTATTTCCGCCATTTGGAATAAGATGATATTGTATTTCTAGGAAGGGAAAACTAGCATCGAGATTATTCTCCAATACTGAACCGATAAGTTATTATTCTGCTTTTACTCATAAATAGTAAAAGTAACAACCCGTTATACTTAAAGGCTAAAGTTGTTCTATTATATTTTTATTTTATTTTACTTTTGAAGTATTTTCCTCTCTAGTACTACAGATCCACACTTGGAGAACTATTAGTACCATTATTTTTGACTTCTTATAACTATAATGGTTAAGTAGGCATGCCACTTTATCAAATTACTCATGAAAATGATTTCATTATTCATAAAATATATAGAAAGCATAGGTATCATAACAATCAATCGACAAGATTGGAGGGATATAAGATATATAGGTTCTTATTTGACTAATTAAGAAATATGAGCAAGATAAATTGTGCATGATAGTACAAGATCATACTATAATGAAGGCTATTAGTGTATGAATGCCTATGGAGATTTCAATTGTTATCCAACTTCAGTTAGGGCTGTAAAAAAAGAATTTATGATTCGATTATAATTTATATACTTTTAGTTAATTCTATTTCAATTGCATGCTTTTCATTAGAGATATAGAATTTCTCACCTTTTCATTAGAGATATAAAAAATAGGCCCGGTTCCCCAAACTATGAGTCAAATCAAAATTTTGTATTTTTGAAACATGATTTCATCCCATCCATCTTTGTTTTCTCCCTTTTTAAATATAATCTTGGGGTGTTTTTCCATTCCAAATTCATATTAAAAAATAATAATTAATATTGATAATAGATTGCATTTGTCTACACCTACAAGTCTAGAAATATGTTTTCTATCATCTGTTAAAAAATTTTGGATTGATATATAATATGATCTTATTTTTTTATTTAGTTAGTTCTATTTTGTTTGAGTTTATTTATATTTTATATATGATTGTTCTGTTATATATTATTGGAGTTTATCATTCTATCATTTGTAATAATTTCTGCTTATATAATAAGTTATTTGGACTAACTCATATTTTGAGTTTTACTAATCTTTACCATATTAAATTTCTATATGGTCTCAGAGCAATTTCAACCTCCATGATTTCTTTGGAACTCTGATTAGTCATCTCCCTTTGTTTCTTCACCTTATTCTTAGTATTCACTTTTTTCTTCAACCTAATAATTCTAACTTTCATGCAAAAGTCATCCAAATAAATAAATACCAACATGTTTCAATACAAAATATATATGTTTTTTCGTTTTATATATATTGGCCTATCCTTTAACTGATGATCATTTTGATGATATCTTATATGCAAGTAATAAATTATATGAGCACTAACTTCTTTTTCCCATAGATAGTCATTTCGATAGTGATTATATCACTAAGTTCTTTTCTCACCAAAGATTATTTCTGTTGTGTTTTTTATCTCTCATTGCGAATTATGTTAGCGGTGATTTCTTTTTTCATCGATGATTAATCCTAAGGTGATTATACTAATGATTTTTCTTTCCACCAACGATCATTCTAGTGGTTCACTTTCTCCCGATGCATCAGTCACTATATGGTAGTTAGACCAAAAGATTTCATAATTACAATACATTTCTCATGATTTTATAGAACTATATAATTAGTTTGATTATTTTCATTTTGATAGAAATTCTTTATAATAAGTTTAAAACTTACTAAGTTTAAACCTTATAAGCCGTGTTAAATATATTTGGATATTGATAGAGTATGATCTTATTTAGGATTTAGCTAGTTTCATTATATTTGAGTTTATCTATAGTTTATGTTTACCTTGTTAATTATATTAAAGTTTATCATCCTACCATTTGTAATAACTTATGTTGTTATAATTAATTATTTAGACTGACTCATACTTGAGTATGATCAATTATTATCATCTTAAACTTTTACATCGTTGTCGATATGAAGCAAAAAGAAGGAATGCTTCCTAGTAGTAAGGAAAAATTTGGGAAGAACAATAAAAAGGAAGAGAAGAATGGAGAGGTAAATTAGATTTTATTATTGCAATCAAAAGAGGAAAGTAAAGTAAAAGCAAAAGGGGTTCTGATCAATGCCATAAGAATAAGAATGATTGCAGTTGAATAACAATAGAAGCAAATTTAATTTCATTTAATTTCAAGATGAGATGTCCAAAGCTGATATCTCAAATGTGTTGAGTTTGGATAAAATGTGAAGAAGCTCATGCTCATACTCATATTCTTGAAGCAAAGGGCACAATCCCTATAGGTATGCTATGATATTTAAGCGATTTATTCTGATGTTTAAACCAAGTTCATGCCTAAAGATTTTCAATATTATGATCTGAAAAATATGTGGGCACGTGGTAGGAGTGAGAATGACCGACCCTACCTGCTCACCCGGTATGATCTAATCATGATCAGACCCGAATAAGGTCATGTCTCATCGGGTCTAGAACTGGGTTTGGATTCAAAAAATAGGCTCAGTTAGGATCAGGTAGGAACTAAACATGATCTGACCCGTCCCATGGTCACTCACTTATCATGTTTATATATGTTTCTATTCAATTTTGTACAGTGTAATGATACATTTTTTTCTTCAAATATCATTGGTTCTCTAATTTTTTCATCATATATACATATTAATAATATATACATAAATCATTTTTTATGTCAAATTACATATTCATAATAATAAATAATATTGAGAAGACTTTATCTAGAATGAGTATGCATTATATTTAATCGAGTCTAGGGTCAGGTTCAGGTATAAAGGTTGACCCGATCGATATTTAGGATTGGTTAGTTTCAGGTCTAAGACTTGGTCCAAGTTCAAAAAATGACTTGGTCATTATTTAAGATTGAGTAAGGATAAACCTTAATTTGTCTCAACCTGACTTATGCTCATCTAAGTATGTGATGATGCAAAGTTATGTAAGTGAAAAGACTACCTCACTTTCAAAGTTACAAGGAAGTAGTAATTAGCCCAATAAAATGAAAAGATATGTAAAGTTGATTTTCATGATCATTCTCCAGCTAAGGTTAATAGGGGGAGTCTCAACCCAATAATAAAGTTTTATGTTTTATAATCTTAAAGTGATAATTTTAAATCTTGAAAATAACATTTCTTTACTTGTAAGGGTAAACTTAGACATATCTCTAGATCCTATTCGGTGGGAGTATAGGTTAAAACAATTGACTTAAGCTTAGTTAATGTGTGTAAATTTTCTTCTTATTTATTTCTTTTTAAGAACTACTCATGTAACATTTTCCATTATTCATATCGGCCACTTTATGACCTTTGCATAAATAAACTTTCAAAATATTTTGTGAAAGTTTTTTAATGATTGCAATTTAGAGAAACAAGATAAGAAGTTTATTAAGCACTAAATATTCATCATATAATATTTCTATTTTATGACACTTTAATAACTTAATCAACTCAAATAAATAAAATTGTACTCATACATGATAAAACTTATTTATATGATCAAATATCACCTATCAAGTGTTTTGCAGGCTTAATCTAAATGAATGATAAAAGTTAAGTTTCTAGACAAAACTCGACCAGACTCAACACAAGGATCACGCTGAATGAATTAGACAACAACTAAACTCATGTTGAGCATCCAAGCCACACTCAGCAAAGGAAGACCTACACTCATTGCAATCCCTTCTCTGAGCGTATACAACAAAGAAATAAAACCTTTAGCCTCTTAAATTTTTACGCTGACTGCACATACATGTGCTTAGCATAAAAGGGAGGTGCACCCAATGCAGAAGTGGCACCTATCACAGGCTGGTGTGCTGAAAGGTTGGAGGATGCGCTCAACACATAGTCAATGCATTGAGCGTAGGAGCCAGCATGCAGATACTATTTAAAGAGGTTCAGCCCAAGCCATTAATAACACACTTGATTTATTCGAATTAATACTTATTTCCTAAGTTTTTAGAGAGTTTAGCTCACTTAGATCGTGAGAACTAAGTGTAAGCACTATATGAATTAATCTATGTTCATTTGTGATTGGTTCTACCACCAGATGAGTTCTGTATTATCTCCATCTTACTTGCAACCTTGCATTGTGTGAACATGAGTAGCTAAGTACTCACTTGTTGGGATTGAATGTAATATATGTTTGATGTATACACATTGATTCAATTATATTAAATTCACGAAGTTTTGATTATTTTGAGTTGTGTATATATAACGCCTATATTTTTCCTAATATGAATTAGGATTTTGCTTAGTGTATTAAATTGATTTTTATTATATAATTGAGAATATATGTGTATTTAAAACATTGTACTAAAGTGTAATGTTTTCTTTTTTAAATCTATTCATATATTGTACTAGAGTATGATATAATATATTTATGATTAGTAGCATAGTTAGATTGATTCTTTTAAATTTTAAGATTTGTTATAGGTTTATCAATCCAAATTGCTTTATGACTAATATAAATTTTTGGAATAATAACAATACGAATAGTACTTAGTAATTGATTAAAATAGACTATAATAGTTATTAATATTCTTATATGATAATTATATATGCATATTTCAATTGATTTAAAAAGAGTTAAGAAAAATATAAATAAAAGTGATTGTCCCTTTCTTTGGGGAGGAACTATAACGTAACATTGGGGAGGAGGAGAAGAAGAAAAGTGGTGTGAGTCATTATCTTCTTCCTCCTTGTTTTTCTTTTCCCTTCTCTCATTCTCTTTCTTTATCTCTTTCTTTCTCTACTCCTCTCTACCTTCTATTGAGTGAAGGTGTAGCAAAAAGGTGAGTTCCTTTTGTTGGT
>NC_032028.1:20338089-20386276 GCF_001865875.1 Lupinus angustifolius | reverse complement strand
TTTGAGAAATGTGATATGTTTATTTTATAATATGATTGTTGATGTTGTGCTATAATCGTTTATGTTGTGTCATGTCGCTTATACCGTGTTATAATCGCTTATACAAGAAATGGTAGAGGATCTGGTTCCTGTTAGTAGCATAGGAATATAGGGTTGGTGTGTGATTGGAATGATATGTTGGATACTTATATTTTTGGAAGACTGGTAAAATGGGTTACCTTAGGTGTTCTGTTTTGTGTTATGTTTTTGTGTATTGGGGTACCCTGTTGTAAGGATGAAATTAACTTCTGATACTCTAGGAACACAAGTTTTACTTTACTTGGAAAAACTATAAGTTATTTGTATGTATGCAACTAAAACTAACTAGAAATTGCATTCCCATAGATAGATCATAGTTATTATGTAGTTGTTTGTAAAACATGTTATATATGACTTTTAGTCATGACATTTTGATAGATATTATCACATGTGCTTTTATTAGGTTGCTTTAGAATGACAAAAGTATTGATAAGTAAATATATATACTTAGTCATTAAAATAAGGACAATTGATTCTTGGAAAAAAAATTATTTATTCACATAATTATAGAAAATGAACTTGAATTGTTGAAGTCTTAAAAATATATTGTTATGTCATTTGGGCCATGGTTTTTAATTAGAAACTCATATTTATTAAATGTATCCACAATAAATAAAATCTATGAAGGAAGAAATTTATAGTCATAAATAGTTGTTGAGAAATAAATTCTATAAAAACATTTTTATTTATTTATTTATTTATTTCATAAAAGAATCGGGTTGTTACAGCATATGCTTAATATTTGCTTTAAGTTTGACCATCTTATTGCATGAATATTGAATAGAATGCTTAGTATTATACTTGGATAATTCTGAACTTGCATAACTCAATAATTGATATACTTCGTAGACATAAAATTGTATCAACTTGTCATCTCATGCATGTTATTTTATTGGTATCTAGACATATAACTAATTTTGTAACTTTATAAATATCAAACATGTTGACATAGATATCTATAGACATAAATATATGTTTAATAGTTCATATAACTTAATCTTATTAATCTAATTGCTAGATATAAAGCCATTTTCTATGATATAAGGTAATTTTATATCATTCATCCATATCATTTTATATGAGAGTATTATGACGTCATTTAATTCATGTAATCGATCTTATACAATGATATAGTTGTTGTTGGATAAGATAGTTTTATATTTCAAAAAATATATTTATTTATTTATATAAGTTCCTTAAATTGAGTGCCAAGGTCATTTCATGAATTTAAATATCATTATTAAAATATAATAGCATTCAGTTGGTTCTTATACAATATAATAATTCATAAGATTTAACACCTCAAAACATTTGATCAAAATGTGCTCAACAATTGCTACAATAATGTCCAGTGGAACATTTTTCTTGATTACTAATAACATAATCATATCCCCCTTTAAACAAACAACAAAAAACCTCACTTTCATTAATTTTAAAATCAAACTTTATACTACCTAACTATCTAGATCCACAAACCCATAAATTATTTGAACCCAAGTACCATATTTTGGTCAAATTGAAGGTAATATTCCTAATACTAATTCAATAATTTAAATAAAAATGAAATCCTCATCTTCAATCAGTGAAACCTGAAATAACAGCATGGGGCTCACAGGCCTTAGCATCTGGGCTGGGCTCAACACTTGGGCTAGGCCCAACAGGCTTAGAAAGAAGCTCTTGAGGCAAGTTCTTAATACCTTTGAGATAAAATGTATAGAATAGCTTAAAGGGGAAAATAATCTGGTGCAGTTTGACCTCACCATACACCCCTTGAAAGATGCCAGATCCACCAGTCACAGAAAGACATGTGTCTTCATAGGTCAAGTATGGTCCTTGCACTGAAATGTGACCATAATCTCCAAAGTAGAAACTATAAATAGCTTCATATCTATCACCTTTCTTTTCAGCTTTGTTTTGGATTAGAATACATATACCTGCTGTGATCCCCACGCGCTTTTGAAGGCATCCTGTGTATAACTGCATGTTCCACACAATATGAATGATAGATAATACAATAATAATATATAAAATTGATATAATGTTAGTGCATATATTTTTTCTCAACTCAAAATGGTTCTAAAAAATATTAAATGTGTGTCAAATTGATCTTTTTAGCATTTTTATGACCTAAACTAAGAGTAATTTGACTCATATTTACAATCTTGAAGTGTCAATTTAGACTTTGATTTTTTCAGGATAAAATTAGTACATCCAAATTTTTTTAACAAGTATTCAAAACTATTTGTCTGATATATTATTTTTTTTCATAGAAATAGCATGTAGAAATTACAGAGGTGGTTTTGCTTTTAATAATAAATTCAAGTACATATTCTTGTGTTTGTCAATCAAGTCTTTTCCACAACATACACAAATCAAATTTCTAACATTATGTTTAAGAAACTCTATTGTGTAGGTGTCTAAAATATTATTTTTATTAGTTGGTTATATGTTTGGACTAACTACCTATTTATAAAAAAAGAAAACATTTTTTATAAGTAATTCAAAAATATTGAAGCTGAGTGATCACAAACTAATTAGTATCCTAGTGAAGAATAAAAAAATTATTTTAATTTTGAATGAGCACTAGATAGCATATTTGTTAAAGAAAAAGTGGAACTCTTTAAAAAAAGACTTCTACAATGAAACTCTTAAAATGATGTTGACAAATAGTAAATAAATATTGCTTCAATCTAATAAAGTTTATTTATTTTACATTGCTATCCCAACATTTCTTCATAACAATTATTTCTTTATTTAATATAACATATTTAATATCATATCAATTGTCAACAACTTTATATCAACAATCAAATATATAAATATTATTTTTTATGAGATAACTCAATAATATTTTCATTAACAAATTATGTTTTTATTATTTAAATAAATTCATACAAAATACATTATCACTCGTACAAATGCACTAGTATCCTACTAGTTTATATGAAAATAAGAACAAAAGCATAGTAAGTGATGAAATGAAAGTAACTTGCCTTGTTGCTAAAAGGGACAAGATCACCAATGGAGTTAACACTTTTCTGGCTTAATCTAAGGTAAGCTGGGCTTCCACGATCTCTTTCATTTATCTCATACACACTAAGTTCTTGTACTTTTACTACAATATCAGACAAAGAAACCAAAAGGGTCATCACAAAAGAAAGAAAAAATCACTTATTTGCAGCACAAAATCACTTATATTTACCTGAGTCAGATTTCTCAGCTTGGCTTCTGCATGTGAAGGATTTCTTGGGTACTGCAAGGTGATGAGAGTGTGATGAAGTGGTGTTTAGTTTGAGAGATTTGTTTGATGAAGTGAATGATGAAAATGTTGTGGTGGTGGGTGAGGTAATGAATAATGAACTTGTGTTAGTAGGGTTCATAGAGAAAGAAGAGATTGTAGTGAAAGCAAAGGTTGATGAAGACATGATTTTTGAGGATTTGGTTTAGGATTTAGGTTGATGTTTGTATGAGAAGAAAGTGTATGGTTGCTTTAATTTGTGAGAAAATAATGATGTTGAAGGTGTTCTATATATAGGAAAAAAGACAAGACATTATTGCATTGTATAATGGTAATGTAGCACTTTATTAATGCAATAAAAATGACATGAGAGAATTCCATAGTGATAGAGTGGTCCAGATGACTCAAACTCGAATTCTTATTTAAGGGGAATCAAACATGTACCATTTGAACCAACACCTGTTGGTACTTTAACTGACTTTTAAATAAAAATAATATACATTATTACATAGTGACCCAATTAAAAAATAAATTTTATTTGATAGATTTTTATGATTATATAATTGATTAATGTTATATATGAAATTTTCATTTAATGGAGGTGGACGGTAGTGTGAATTTATAATGTTATGTTATGAAAATGTGAAACGTGAAGAATGCAGGAACAATGGTCTACTACGTGGTCAATCATGACATGAGGAATAATGGACGGTCAAATAAGTGTTTTTATTGAATTCTATACACTACTTCTATCTACATTATTAAATGTAACATTCTAACAATCATTTATAATGATTTCAAAAAAGGGTATCTTCAGGTATAGTTGTAAGACAAATGATGGAGATAGAGGTTAAATAAATTTTGTACACGACAATGGGGACGGACTACAGTTTCTATGGATATGAATTATCTGTTTCAAACCATGTCCTACTTCAGGTACCAAATCAATCAGTTACTTTTTATTTTTAAAAATATTATTTTATTCATATATTAACATCTGATTGGCTTGAGACAAGAAATGAAATATGGTTGAGAACATATGATCCTCATCTGTATCCACCAAATTAAGTACAAAAGGTATTGTCCATTGATATTGATGTTTGTTTTGGAGAGAGAAAAAATTGTATTGGTAAAATAGGTAAAATAGATAAGATGTGACTCTCGACTACATAATGATTAAAAGATTATGAGTTTAATCTTAAAATTAATCTTTTTGTTTGCGGATAAGATCATGTACATTTATTGTCTTCAAAGCTCACTACGTGAGAGACTCAATCCACTATGCGTACATTTATACTCTCAATAAGAGTAAGACTGATAATGAATCAAAATAATTTGATATTCGCTCAAATATTGACTTGCTATTTAGTTTGATAAACTTGATCCCTAAATCAAATAAGTCGAACTTGAATTAAAAATAAAACTTGTTAAACAAACAGAACACGAGTCAGTAACAGTTAGACTAATTAGGTTCATGAGCTAATTTAATCATATAGATATATGTATAACAGCTTTAAATTTATACATGGAATAAATAATCATCATTTGAGGTGATGAACTGAATCAATTGGGTTGAACTAAATAATTCACAAATTCTTGAAAAATCAAACAATTTTAAACTAACAAATCAAATTGAACAAATCAAATCGAACAATTCAATAACTTCAATAAAATTGAGTTTGATCAAGTTAAAAACATAATTCGTTTTGAATTCGAATATATCCCTAATTATATGCTAGACCTAAAGAAAATTCCATCTTTGAACCTGAATAGGTAAAGGCAATTCGTCAAACCAAATTTGGTGTAAATGCTAGTTTCTTAATATAAAATATGAAGGAAATGAGAAAAAAGTTGGTACAATTGTGTACAAGGTTATTAATGAGTTAATATTTTACCAGACACTGTTCTTGTTCTAAAAGAAAAATTACATAATCTTAAATATTTTTCTTTCTATATTCTTATTTGTATAAATTGCGGTAGCGTTATTCATTTGGGATAAGAATTTACTATCTTATGTCCAAAATTATGTTTCAAAGTAATAAAAACATGTTATATTAATAAGAAATTAATTAGTTATCATTTTTTTTTCTATTTTTACTTCATTATTATTAGCTTGAGACATAATTTGGGACATATTTTTGGGCAACAAATCTCTGTCCATTTATTTGACTGTCAACCATAGAACTTTATGCCTGTCACTGGGCCTAATGTGGCACACTCTCCACCAACCACAACAATGTCAAATTTCTTTTCCTTTCACACATGTATCATTGCATCTGAGGCAATCATGTCTGAGCTGAAAACAACCACAAGTACGTGAGGCTAATTCTCTCGGCGGACATTTTTTCCATTTACAAGACTTGAACCCAAGACATTACTTAAGAAAAATCAAACATGTACCACTTAAATCAACGCTAGTTGGTACAACAATGTCAAATTAAGTTCATTTTTAAAATGCTTACTTTGGCCGGAGCAACTGAAGCATGTCTTACACGTTATTTTGTTTAAGATATTTAAATCATAATTTAACATATGAAGAAAAATCTTTGAAGATTCTTTAAGTACAAGTGTACAACCGCATGACATATAGGTGTATATACAAGAGACTCCTACATAGTGAATTTTATAAATGATAGATGAATGAAGCTACTAGTGGTGCCATATAATGAGGACCTTAAACAAAAGAATTCACACATATCGAAAATGATTAATTCTTTATCTATAAAGTGACCGAATGACTTACATACATAAAAAATGATTAATTTTTTTAACTATATTTAACTATAAAGTAAAAAAATACCCTTATTATACTAAAAAAAACCAATGACCCACAAGTGACAAGTTGACTACATATGTCATATTGTTATTCCCTTGACCTACTATACCCTTGACCTACTATAGTGACCCAAATCTGTCCTAGACTCATGCAGATATCCTCAGGTTTTGTTACATACGAGTCCTTATGTACTCAACAGATTCACAAATTCCCAAATATTCAATAAATATTTAAAATATTTAAACAGGAGTGACTAAAATTAACTGCCAAATCACCTTAATGTTATTGAGATAACAAACTTGTCCCATTAACCAAGCTGTTTCATTCCCACATCCTCTACATGAAATAATACCGTATTTTCACATCTACCTTATATATGCAAGTTTTTTCATTGCAAATTATCGCACATAATTATTACTATACTACCAAGAGATTGATGACCACCCTTAATTACTATGCAAGCGTTTAAAATATTTTTTAGACTGATAAGAGAAAATGGCACAAGTAAGGATACATATTTACGAGAGTATAAAATTTATACACTGATAGAGTAAATATTTATATGTATGCACCATCTGATCCACCATTCATTTGGATTACTTTTTCTTGAAAAGTCAACAAAGATTAAATATCAGTGTATATATCTTTTTCTCATACAATTAATTTATCCCAATTACTATACTATCGAAGTTGTTGATGTGTGTCATTACTTTTTTCTAAGGGAGTTTTTGCATGTTCATTTTTGATCGACCAAAGTGGGAAAGGAAAACTGTTATAAGTATATTTCATAGTTCTGAAACTTTTGCTCCAAAAACAACTCATGGATCAAGAAATTTCATTACCCAAAAAATAGAAGTTTTACAACTTGAGACTCTCAAATTAAAATAGAACAAATGCAAAAAGTTGGAGCAAGAAATTGTTACCATAATAAAAAAACAGCTCTATCCTACATTGAAGTTGGCATCAAAGTGATATCAGGGATGCAGCAATGAGAGCTTATGCTAAGAAAAACATGGTTGATAATTCAATCACTATGTCCACTACATAGTACATACAAAAGAACAGTTCAAGAAGCTTTGCCCCATGACGCACTGCACGAGTCTTACACCTAGTGGGTCTGAGGAGGGTAGATGTATGCAACTTTACTCTCGCAAGAGAATGAAAATTAAGAAAAAGACATAAGGCTGAGGTCCTACTAGCAGAGCTGAAGGATTGTCAAGAAATGTGACAACAACAATCAAGCCTGACTCCCACTGGGTGGAGTCGGCTAAAGAAATGTGACAACAACAATCAAGCCTGACTCCCACTAGGTGGAGTCGGCTAAAGAAATGTGACAATTCAACAGATGATTGCACATCCATCTATATGGGCATGAAAAAGGCTATTCAAAGTCAGGGTTTTTCACAAACCCGCAAAAATCGAGTCATCCCTGATGGACAGCTGGTGGAGAGAACTGCAGATCTGACAGTGCCTAAATGAAAATCCCCGAGTTTATCTACGATGCTTGATGCAGGAAACAAAATTAATAATAAAATAAAAGAAAGCTCACTCATAAGACATACCTGAGGAGCACCAAAGCAAGGTGGTTGGTGGAAAAGCCGAGATGGTACACAATGTAAGTTTGAGTTGCAGCATGAGGACGACACCGAAATCATAGAGGTAAGTATGAGCAAAAGTTAAATATTAGGTTTCTAAACCAATTGCTTATATAATGTTTGTTATAAACCCTCATCCCATCCCCTAAATTATACCATTAAAGGGTAAAACGGGTGGCCCAGTAGAGAAGGGTAGATGTAAGCCGTCTTACTCCACGAGTAGAGAAGTTGTTTCCAGGATTTGAACTCGTGAACTCATAGTTACGAAGCAGCAACCTTACCATTGCGCCAAGCTCACCCTCTATTATACCATTAAAGGGTCTGGTGAATTATTTGTTGAGAACAAAAAAAACACTTGCTGTAAGCCTGTAACTAGAAAGTAATATACTATCATGTAAAGCATTACACAACAAAATAAACAGAATATGGCTAATAATGTTTCGAAGCAGAAAGCTAATTAACAAACAAAGAAAATTGAGATAAAAGAATAACTCATGTAATTGCGATGGATAAGATGTTAATTCCTATTGGCAAGTAAGTGCACTTCTAACTCAAAAAAATGGTTCAATATCAATTTCTCATTTTCTTCATCTTTTATGCTATCTTTCTTGGTGGAGTTTAAAACTTGGAATATATGTAAAACACACTAACAAGCTATTACAATATCAAGAGGATAACAACAACAATCAAGATTTCATCTATGGACTCCAATGGGCTATATTTTCAATAAAAACGTATAGAGCAACATCTTTTTTAATGGTTTCTTTTAAATTTTTCTTCACTGTTCCTTTATCCCACGTAACCAGATTATCTTCTATTTGATTTGATCCACTTGAGCCTCTAGTGGTCTTCTTCTCACATGACCAAACGACTTTAGTCGAGTTTCTGTCAACATTAAAATACGACGAAAATAATCACAAAGAGATCGTTTTCCTACTTGCTCGTAATCAGTAACTGACTTGAAATAGAACATACCTGAGTACCATGAAAAAATAATGAAAGAAGAGACAATCATTAGCCGAACTGCTTTGAATGCAAAGTTAATATGGAGCAAACATTGAATGACATTACAGCATCTTGTGACACAATCTAGCATCTTCATTTTCCAATCAATCTCGAGTATTTTCTTAACAATTCCAAAGACAAGTCATTCTCATTAATCTTATGAAGGCATTTCTTTATCTTCATGTATACTGGAAAATTAGGTTTAAGACCCTTATCCATCATCTCGTAAAGAATCTTCTGTGCAAGTAGCACATTTCCTGCCTGCAAATGAAGGCTAGCAAGTAAGCTGTAATTTGCATTGCTGGAGTAGCTCCGCTTATCAGCAGAATCAACCACATACCGGTGAGCTTCGTCATATTTTCCTGATCCGAAATAAGACTTTATCACTGCAGCATGACTCGAAATAAGAGGCTCAACACCCTTCAAAGTCATTTTATCAAGTAACTTCAAAACTAAATCAAACTGACCATCTTTACATAATAAGTTAATAACAACATCGAAGGTACTCGCATCCAATACACCATGGCCTTTTTCCATTGTTTCGAGTATTTGGCACGCTTCGCCGAATTTACCATTCTTGCATAAACAACTGACCAACAAATTATAAGTACTCAAATTCGGTTCACAACAAATTCTCTTCATCTCCTTTATCAAATCCCCTACTCTTTCATAATCACCTCTCTTGCACATTGTCCTCATCAACATATTATAATAGCTAACCTTCCTCCCAGCCGTTCCTATCACAAACTGCGCTATATCATATCGACCCGATACACTAAACATCTCTATCAATAACTGAACACCCGAACTTTGACACACCCCACCAACCACAATTAACACATCCAACATTTTCCTTAAACATTCCAAACTATAATCCTTGTCAAGACATAAAACTAACAAGAAATCGAACGCCTTTCTTCCTAAATGCATACCCTTAAGATTAAACTCATTCAAAATGGGAACCATTGCTTCATAATTCCCCAATAACCCACAATTATTAACAACCAAACAAACTATCTCAGAGTTACAACAAATTTCAGGATGTGAAACCTTTAACCAATCAAAGAACCTCAATGCCGAAACCCTCTCACATGACAAAACATGAAACAATTCAACAACTGAAGCCATAGACAAAGACACACCCATCATGTTCAACCTTTGCACTAAATCACTCACATCATCTCTAATCAATGCAATAATGTTATAAACCTGGTTAGGAGTAGCATACGGTCTACTACGGTAATGTGAATACGGATACGTACAAAAATACCTTATATTGTGTACACTAGAAGAAAGAAGAAAAGGGTGTTTAGGGGAACAAAATTTGGAAGACCCAGATGAAAAAATGAAAGCTTTTGAAGAGAAGGTGTAAAAGGGTGTGGATAAAAGTGTGTTGTTAGAGAAGAGAAAGGTGGAAAAAGAAAAAGAGTGAGGAATTGTTGAGAAGAACCTGAGAGTGAAACAAAGGTTTCGAAATTCCATAGGAGAGGAGAAAGAAAAAGAACAGTGTTTGTGTTTTGAGGTTAATGCTTATTATTTGTTTCATGGGTTTTAGATTATATTGGGTTTCAACTTTTTGGACCAAAAACACTTTTTGGGTCCTATTTGGGCTTCAATTTTAGTATTTGTGATATTGAGAATTTTTATTTTTGTGTTTGTTTAAGAGAAAAATGTATGTACCGATAGCGTTGAGTTTGTCAGTGTGTTATCTATCATTCACCTTTAATTATCATTGACTTTTCAAAAAAAAAAATATAAATGAATGGTGGACAATAATGATTTTGTATATATATTTACACTGAAAGTGTATAGACATAACAATCTTTGTTTAATGTATTTTTTTGATGTAAAGTTTATAAAATATTAGTGAATTTATCCATAAATGTTTTTAGTGAAAATAAGAGATTAGGAGATAGAGGGTATATAGGTTATTTTACACTAAATTTTTACATTCCCATGAAACATACACATTTTTATTTATTTATATTTTTCAGAATGTCACTTTCTTGAGTTTGTTTTCAAATTTTATATCAAATATGGATAGTTTATAATTCTCAGAAGATTCTTCATAACCATGAAAAAGTTTGTTTGGTAATGAAAAATTACAATGAAGGAACATGATCTTCTTACACTAACCATGTATTTTAGAGACAAGAGTATATTTGGCAAGATTTTGAAGTGGATTATAAGTTAGTCAACATATTTATTTGACCAAAATAAGTTTATAACATTGTCTAGTTATATGGGATTTTGATGGAAGCATTCATAACATTAGCCCTAATTTAATAAGCACCTTAAAGTGAGTTATTTGTTATAATTCCTTCACTTATAAGATCTTTTACATTATTTCCCATTATTAATTAGTCTATCATCTAATTTTAGTATACAAAAGTTTATCAACCTTAAGTCCATTGGGAGCAAATCTGTTGTCCCACAGTTTTATGTGTCATAAGTTTGTGATTGGTCAGAAAAATACTTAATAATTAAGTTTTAACTTAAATATATTTTTCCTGACCAAATACAAGTTCATGACACATGAAGTGGCACAAACTATAGGATAACAGATGTGTATCATTCAACCTTGAAGTAACTTTCAACAATCAACCATTTTTTTTTTGTCTTCAATCATCTTTCAGTCAATTTTATCAAACATAACCTAAAGTGCATAAATTTGGGCCAAATTTAAATGTAGCTGTATGAACTGAAGTGTTATCCTGTTCAATAGTTTATATTACTACAATTTAACCTCTAAACAACCTAAAGGAGCCATACTTTAAACTTCAACAATTAATATATATATAGAATGAGATTAACAAAAATGTCTATCAACTAGAAATCACATAATTCAAAGAAAACGTCACAAGATTCTATCTTGATCTTGTATAAAAGTTGAACATGTCAAAATTAGTACAGGAAACAAATCAAACTAAATTGAAACAAAATATAGTTCAATAAATATTTGTTTACCTTAAAACTCAACCCGAGTTTTAAATGAGCTATTTTCCCATTAGAATTTGGACGAATTGAAGTTAAAGACTTGTTTAGTTCATCTCATTAACTTAAATTGGCTTTCTTCATAAAGAGCGCATGAATTGTTTAGTTTAACTTATTAGCTTAATGATTCAGTTCATCAATTTAAATGATGACTATTTATTTAATAAATTAAATATTATCTACGCCATATATACACACATGTATATATACATACATTCATTATGTATATATACATAATCGAACTAACTCAAGAACATAAATAGTTAAATTATACTTTGTTCAACTTTGACTCGTTTATTTAACAAGCTTAAATTTTAGGGATGAAGATCTCTTGTACCTATTGATGTTCCAATGATGTACCAAGTCAATCAAAATGTATTACTTAATTGAGAAAAAAATTATAAAAACATAAATTAATATTTCATATTATTTTGGAAAATGCTATTATTTAAGAACATGATGACAAAGTCTTTTTGGGACAAAGGATCTTTATCCAAATTTTAGTTCATCTTTAACATATTTGGTTCATGAATTAAGTTTGTTGAGCTAAATAATAAGTCGAGTTAGGAATAAATATCAAATCGATTTGGTTGATTATTAACCCTAACCAAGATCATGACTCTTGAATTGGCTTACTTCCTTTGGGAACAGTGGTTAGGGGAAAGTTGCATCATATTAATATGGTTCTCCATTCATACGAACAGTAAATTTCAATTCTCTCGATCCTTTAATTTGTTTAGGCTACATAACTAGGTATTTAAACTATTTCCTTCTGTTTAAATCCGTGATTATTTCAACACTAAATATATATAATAAAACAACATTATTTTAGCAAACAAAAACGAAATAATTTTTTATTTTATATATATACACAAAAAACTTTTTTAAACTAAATTATAAACACAAAACACTTTTTTAAACTAAATTATAAACCCAAATAAAACACAAAACACTTTTTGAAAAATCTTTCTCTATACTTTTTTAATAAATTAAAAGTCCATATTTTTTCTTTGACAAAATCTCAGATATGTTATGACCAACCTGATAATACATGATAGATAACACCCATGCATACCTCTTTGTGTTATACCCATCACCATAATCATAATAAAGTATTTCCTTAATTTTTGATAATTTATTTCCTCTAACTAATAAAATGTGATATATATATATATATACTATTTTATATTATTTTAGAAATATTTTTACAAAAAATAATTAAATAAGATATAATAATTTTATTGAGCGAAGATAACTTATTTATATACAACAACATTCATTATTCTCTTATACCCATACCTCTTTTTAACTGGATAAATAAATAGATGTGATTTAGTAAGTGAAAAACAATCATTACATATTTATGACAGTGGTAATAATGATAATAGTATCCAGACCTAATCAGTGGCGGTAATGGAATAGAGTTAGAAAATAGTAGCAGCTTGGAATCTCCTATGGTAGCTAATAAGTATAGCTTAGCTGGTATCTCATTTCTTAATAGATAAAGAAAAAAAAAATTAAAAATTCTTGTTTTAGAGCAACATAAACATTAGCAACCAAAAAAACAAAATGAATTGAAGCATTATTAGACTTTACTGTCATCATTGTAAATTTGTTTTTTAATTGTTAAAAATCTGGAGATTTTGTTTATGTTTTAGTTATTTTCCATAAATTTGATACTGCCATTTTTTATTGAAAAAGGATATCGTGGAATTATTATTGTCTCATATATGTGATTTTGATTTTTATAAATGTGATTTTGTTTGGGTAACAATAATACAATGGAATTGAATTTTTTTGTTGAAGATTATATAAAACTAAACACCAAAATTTAAACAAAATATTAATTTATAAATTTTAAATTTCTATAGATTTAAGTTTTAACTATCTTATTTTTCAAATGAATCTAAAGTACATCTATAAAATGTATTAGAATTATTATATGTATTAAGGTTGAAGCCTGCCGGACCAGGCGAAGGGTTACCTTTGACCCATAATTAAAGGATATCTTTTAGCCCATGACAACCGGAAAGAAGTTGAGCTCTGACTTTGATACATGTTAAGGTTCCATTTCAAAACCAATTGACAATGAAAGGAGTAGTCCAACAGGTATTTAAACCATTACCGAGACAATGAGGCAGGCCATGTGGGACTTACTTTCCAATAATATGACTTAAAAAATAAACATATTAATAACATAAAATATAAAATATAAAATAATGATATTTAATTAAAGTTACTTTTTAAAAAATGGAACATTATATTGTAGATCTTAAGTGGTCACTTATAACACTTGCCTAGCAGAGGCTCTCTCCATGGCGCACAACAAAATAGATCTAAAACACATTGAAGTTGTGTGTATATATGAAACACATTGAAGTTGTGTATATAAAACATTTGAGATAATATATAAATTATTCATAGCATATATTGTACTCATCTACACCTTTAGAACTTTATTATTATTGTCTCATATATTATTCGTAGGTTTATATTATTGTGGCAACAATTTTTTTCCAAAATCAAAATATGAACTATGACATGGTCAAACAAGTAGTGACGATGATGAGATTGTTATTGTCTTGTCGATTTGATTGCTATTCAGAATAAATAATTATACTCTGATAAAGTAGAAAATTACCAGTGGTAACAAGTGGAAGAACACCATCATTAAAATTCATATTTATTCTTCTTAATCTTCTTTGCTGCAAACCCTTTACATATAGTTCCTATACAAATATAGAGATTATCAAAATAATTTTTTGTTTCAATTTAAAAATTCATTTTCATATATATCATAGTAATTAAGCTTCTAATATTATACTTTAAGGATCCTATTAAATATCCTCTTTTTTTCCTAAAAATAAACTCAAAACTACTCCAATGATAAATGTATAAGTGTTAGCACCTTGATGAATAATTCCATATATACTTATTCACTTTTAAAACAATACTATTTTAAAGAAATAGAGTGATAAGGACCCTTTTAAAAGAAATAGAATGATATGACCCTCTCAACTAAAGAGATCATCATCGTTATGTTTCATTCTCTGTTATCGGCTCATATATATTGACATATAAATATATTTTTTTTAAAAACAAAAAATAATATTTTGATTAATCTTAACGGTGTTTGATATGTTTGATATGGGTGATATCGATCCTTCTCAATTAACTAGAGACATATAAAGCTGCAATTATTAAGTAGCATGTGAAAGAACTACCCTTCAGAATCAAGACACTACCCAAAGTACCAAACTGTCTCTTAGGTTATGACAAACTCTTTGCTGTACACATGATTTTTTGTAACTGTGGGGTTTAGGGCATGTGGAAGAGTTGCATCTGAAGGACCTAAATATCTTCCTTTCAACCATATGCACCCACATGACATGTGAATCTAATGCCCTAAACAAGTGCATCTTTGGCTTCTGTTTACACTTTCTAGTTAACATTCATGTAGCACTTGTTCTCTTCATTCATGAACATGATAATAACATTGCAGGGAGTCATAAGGTGGTCTGATGGTGAAGAAGGAGGTCGTAAGGAATGGAGTGCAGGAGGTTGTGGGTTTGAGTTCCACTATCAACAAAAATAAGAGTTATAAGGTGGTTTAATGATTAAGGTGAAAGATGTTGAAGGTTGAGACTCACCCACAACAAAATACTAACATACTAACAATTGCCGATAAAAAATACACCATTGTGCAAAAGTGTAAGAAACCATATCATTCTCTATACAACTTTTCCTTTTACAATCCTACAAAGAGAATAATGCATCTTAAATGATTCCAAAATTGTATCAGGCAACATCATTTGAATTTGAAGCCACAAATAGAACATTTTCCACACATTAGAAACAAATGGACAAGAAAGAAAAAGATGAACTATATGTTCATCATTTAACAAACATAAAGCACACTTCAAATCATCCTCCACACAATATATCTCTTATGAAGCTCAGTTTTTGTTGCAACTCTTCCTCTAATAACTTTCCACATTAAGCAACAAACCTTTGAAGGAGCACACTTAATCCAACATAAATTAAGAATATTACCTAGCTCCAACGTGACCGGACTCAACTGAACTAAGTAAGCAGAATTCACCACATAAGAGCCTGAATTGTGAAGGTTCCATCTCCATCTATCTTCAACACCACTTTTGCAAGAATGATTCTGGATAAGATCATAAAGGCTTCTCATATATATAAAGACATTTAGAAAGAAAAGAGGACTAACCATCGATTTCATTTTCCTTAGCTATTGTCAATTTGTGCATTGATCCAAAGTCTTGTATTAATTTAGTTTGTAAAAAAATTACTTGTTAATTTTCCTCTTGTATTGAGTGAACACTCCTTATACACTTTTTTTAATACAATTTCCTTTATAAAACAAAAAAAATATTTCAACTTTTTGTAACATTATTATTTAAACATTATCTTTTTTCTTCCCTTCATACCCTACCAGTTATCACCTCTCTTTATTATCTTCTTATCTCTCTTCTTCCTACACCCCAAAATGATATGCTGGAATATCATTTAATTTTTTGAAGGCACACATTAAAACTTAAAAATAAAATGAATGACCAAATGTATATTATAACTAATTAATTTGGCGTAGACAAGACTCTACTTAAATATGGCATCCAACATATAATCCGAGATATGGTTAGGAATCTAAGTATGAATTAAATTAACCTGGAGTTGAAATGGAATGAGTAAATGTTTGGATTATATAAGTGAATGAATCCATAAATCTAAAATTTTATAAATTTTTTAAGCAATTTTTGAATTAAGGAATTATGTCAAATAGTTATTATTAATATAGATATCCTAATACTTGTGACAATTCTTTCCTAACTGTTGAGAGTCACATTACAATATAGTGTGAGTGATGTAATGTTGTTCCAACAATTTTGAATGTGTTGGGTCAATAAATTAATTTTGCCGTAGAATAAAAAACGCTTCTTAAGTTTGGTATCTATCAAACAGAAACCCTTGATCCAACTTTGCACAGTTGCACTATAGGTCAAGTTATTATCATGAGACCCGATCATATATCTTTATTTATCTAGTAGGAGTAATATATATATACGAGGAGAGATTTGTTTACACCAATTTTAAGTTACACTAATTACACTTAATTTCAATTATTCATTTTCTTAGATCTTATGAACCAAATGGGTGAGTACAATAAGTGATGAGAAGAAAAAGAGAAATCTTAAATAACTTTTAAGTTTTACCCATTTGGTACGTTAGATCTAAGAAAACAAATGACTAAGATTGAATGTAATTAGTGTAACTTAAAATGAATGTAAACAGATCTCTCCTTATATATATACACCCATTTCGTTCGTTAGATCTAACAAAATGAATGACTGAGATTGAGTGTAATTAATGTAACTTAAAATGGGTGTAAACAAATCCCTACTTTTTTTTATATATATATCAAGCTAAGTGACAAAGCTAAAAAGCTTAAATGGAAGAGACGTAGATCTTTTTGGTAGTTTCATTATATTATTGTAGCTTATTTCATTATTGCTTTTCTTAAAAGCACGATTACGGAAATAACATAATTTTAGAAGCATTATTAAAAAGAAAAACATAAACTAATATTTAAAAAGAAAAATCATACGACATAAATTAATATTTTAATATTATTTTGTGAAATTTAATTGGCTAGAAACATGAAAAAACTAGTTTTTCTTAAGCAAATGATCCTTATTCCAAAAAGATTAGTGTTGGCTTTTCAACTAAGTATATATTTAAATATAGATACAACTAGGGATGAGCATGGGTCGGGTTGGGACAAGTTAAAGCTTGTCCTTACCCGACCCTAAATATTGACCCAGTCATTTTTTGAACCGAACCCGATCCTAGACACGAAGCTAACCCGACCATAAATATTGATCGGGTCAGACTTTAAACTCACCCCGTCCCTAAACCTGATTAAATATAATGCACACTCATTCAAGATAAAGACTTCTCAATATTTTCTTATTATAAATATGTAATTTGACATATAAAATGATACATATATATATATATATATATATATATATATATATTATTAATCATGTATATATGATGAAATATTAGAGAATCAATTATACTTTCGACCAACAGATATTATTACTCTGTACATATTTGAGTAGAAACATATACAAACATATTGAGTGAGTGACCATGTGACGGGCTGGGGTCATGTTTTGTCCCTACTCGATCCTAAATATTGATCGGGTCTATTTTTTGAACTTGAACCCGTCCCTAGACCCGATCAGACCCGACCCTATTAGAGCCCGACCATGATTGGGCCATTCTGAGTGAGTGAGTGAGTGGGGCCAGGTCCTGCTCACCCCTATATACAACTAAGTATATTTAATTAATTGAGGAATAAATCACCAATAAACAAAGACACATTGTAATGACCCCAAAGCTGAAAACCAAACAAGTAGATGATGGCTCTGGCCTTTTACAATGTAGTATTTAGGGTGAGCATGAGTTGGGTTGGGCTGGGTAAGATTTATCTCTTACCCGATCCTAGATATTGATCGAGTCATTTTTTGAATCCGTACTCAGCCCTAGACCTATAGCTAACCTGACCCTAAATGTCGACCAAGTCAACCTATGAACGCGAACCCGACACTAGACCCAATTAAATATAATGTATATATATATATATATATATCTTTTAGAAATTTTTTTCTCAATATTATTTATTTTTATGGACATGTAATTTGACATATGAAATGATATGTGTATATATATTGACAATCATGTATATATGATAAAAAAATTAGAGAATCAATGATACTTTCAACTAAATAGATGTCATTACTATATACATAATTAAATAGAGACATACACAAACATGATAACCATGGAGCTGGTCCAGGTCGGGTCATGCTTGTCCTCTATCCATTCCTAAATATAGACTGGTCTAATTTTTAAACCAAATCCGACTTTAAACCTGATGAAACCTGACCCTATTCAGGCCTGATTATGATGGTCAAACTAGGTGAGCGGGTATGATTGGATCTTGCTCATTCCTTATAGTATTCATCAATTTACTCCATGAAATATACACTTCTATGGTTAGTCATTAAAAGTGTATCATATCAACCACTTTAGGGTTCAAAAAATTAAATAAAGTATTGGAAATAAAGTCTAAAGGATCACACTTAGCTTCCTCAGCAAACATCATCAGCTCCCAAAAAAGAGCATTTGAACATAAGTTTTTCCACTAACTAAGGCATCCCTGAAATTTGTTGCCAGGATCAACCAAGGGAAAAAAACTTAGAATTACCATAACTTAAATAAGAGCATGCACTCATAAGACTACCCTCCTTCTTTTGCCTACAGATTAAATTCCAATAGTTGACCTGAGCAATTTTTCCTATTATTTGTTCAACCTCATAAAAAAACTTCTTTAAATACAAATCAAAATATTTAACACCACCCTTTTGGGAATCTATAAAATATAAAGGTCAACAGTTGAAAATAGAGTTGATTAGAACAATTTTATGTCCTAATGAAAGGTTCTTTCTCTTCTAAGCTAGTAGATACTTCCTCTGCACAATATTATAACCAATAGACAAATTCAAATGCGTAAAAGGAACATGTGTTATTTACATTTTACAAAATAGACACATCTTGTGATAGTTCATCTTATTAAAATGGTAGGAGATATTAAAGAAATCTTCTTGATTAAAAGAAGTTTAAAGAATATATGAATATTGAATGGATTGAGTGAATGATAGTTTACAATGAAAGTAAACTATTTATACATGAAAAATAAAACTTAACTAACTAAAACCACTAAAACTAACTCTAACTATAACTAGCCTAATACAATATCAACCAAATACCAAAATATAGTTCAAAATATATTTCAAGAAACCTTAAAATAAAAAACCAATTCAAAACAACTAATAAGTAACTTCTAAATTTTGTCCCAACATGCTTCCTCAATAAGAATAGCATCATTTGTTTATTGAAAAAGAGAAATGCCCACACTTTTTTTGATCGGCAAAAGGAAAGATTTTATTAAGAGAAAAAATAATTACAAGAGAGAAAAAGGGGAGAAAAAAAAAAACTAAAACCCTTTACAACATAGACTCAAGACAAAAAATGGGGTTTACTATCCAGTCCGAAAAAGAGACCTGATCTTTGTCCTTCTTCCCATTAATCCAAAGCCAAGAAGTAATCCTATCAGCTTCAAGAGTTTTCTCGAGAGAGGGATTTACTGAATTAAAAATAAAGTCATTCCTAGAAATGCCCACACTTGATACACCAACATTTCTCATCAGTCCATTCAACCCCTCTACTACCAGAACAAACATGAATGGGCTATGTAACTTGGAGATGATATTCTTAAAATCTTTGGTCATTAGTTAAAACAAAGTTTGTAGGTATGAATTCTCCTATACTTAATGAGTTATGAATCATATTAAAATCTATTAAAATACTTGAGGTCTTTTGTTGAAGTGACTTGTTCTCCATAATTCTTATTTTATTCTATAAGATATATAAAAATTAAAATTAAAATAGGAATTAAGACAAAAACTTTGAAATAACTTTGTATAAGCACCACCTAATATTGTGTTTACCACAATTATTATATTGAAAATTCTAGGAGGATGAAGTTGATGCAATCATAATTATAATTATAATTACAATATCATTACAGAAATTCCTGAAACTACAACATTGCAACCATAATTACATTTGCATAATAGAATTTAAAATATTAACATTAGTAATCTACTTGTCATCAAACTGGATAATAACAAAATTAACGTTTGCTACTTTTGTTTGCAATATCAGCATGTAAAAGGATATATAGACTATAATCATCACCCTTCTTTAAGTCATTTAATTTTAAATTTTTGACGAAATAAAAATTATTGATTGGATGCTTTTAATAAATATGCTAGAATCTGATGCCTACTATTAGCGCCTACCTCAGTAAAAATTGCCCCTTTCACATTTTTATCGAAAATATAGATTGCCTATCACCTCATTGTTCCAAATTTTAATCTTGCTTTTTAGCAATTTGAGCTTCTCATTAAAACATGATGCTTTTTCAAGCCAAAAGATCTCATCAACCAGTATTATGCAAAACCCATGCATCTTTTCCCATTTGCTTGAATTTGAAGATTCTGACCCCACTATGTTCTTAGAATGTTTTTATTTTGTTGTTTTATAACTGCTATATTTTTGTGACATAATTAGACTTTTATTGATCATTTTACCTTTAGGCCATATTTTCTTTGGAAAGTATACTTTTTTTAGAATAACTAAGGTCTTAATCCCAAAATCTCCTGGTGCAAATAAAATTGAGGAATTCAGGCCCATAGCTTTTGTTAATTTTCAGTTCAAAATTATTATAAAAGTATTGGTTGATAGGCTAGCTGTTTTAGCTCCTAAAATTGTCTCTCCTCAACAAAGAACTTTCGTAAAGGAAAAACATATTCATGACTATATCTGCTTAGCTTCAAAGGCTATCAATATGCTGGACTACAACTTTTGGTGGGAATCTAGCTATCAAACTGGATATAAACAAGTCTTTTGATACTCTTGATTGGTGTTTCTTGCTTGACACTCTTAAGGCTTTTGGGGTTTAGTGAGATAATTTGTAACTGAATCAAGGTGATCCTCCACTCTACAAAGCTCTCAATCAATGTGCATGGTCAAAATGTGAGATTCTTTAGTTGCAAGAGAGGGTCAGGGAAGGAGATCCTCTATCCCCCTTCTATTTTGTCTGGCTGATGATGTTCTCAGTAGAGGGATTTCTAAGCTCATGGTTGAGGGTAGAATGAGCTCAATTTTTGGCCCTTGTGGGTTGCAAACCCCTAGTCATGTGTTATATGTTGATGACATCCTAATTTTCAGTGAGGGAACCAGAAGAGGTCTCTTAGTCTTGAAAGGGCTCATTCATGATTATGCTAGTGCTTCTGGTCAGCATATTAACCTCAACAAGTGCATATTGTATTCCTCAAATGCTTCTACTAGGAAGATCTCTAGCATAGCTGCCTCTTTAGGCTTTTCTGTTGGCTCTTTGCCTTTTAACTACTTAGGGGTTCCTTTGTTTAAGGGAAGCCAAGAAGGGTGCATCTTCACCCTCTTGTAGACAAAATCACTCATAAGCTTGCTTCATGGAAGGATTCTTGTCTATCCTTCATTGGTAGAGTTGAGTTGGTAAGATCTGTTAAATCATTGGATAGTAGCATTAGGAATTTTATATGGTATGGAGATATTAAAACGGGGAAGCTGGTCATTGTGGCATGGCACAAGGTTTGCACTTCAACTAAATCTGGTGGTTTGGGGCTAAGATCCATCAGTCATATGAGTCAAGCTACCCTGATGAAATTGACTTAGGAGGTGTTACCTTCTAATCAAGAATGGGCTTCATTCTATAGGACCAAGCTTGGTCATGGTGCTGCTTCTAGCCAAAGATATTTTAAGTCTTCAATCTGGACTAGTATTAAAGCTAATTGGCACACTGCTATCTCCAACTCCTTCTGGTTGGTGGGGGATGTATCCTCTAAAAAGGTTGGATGTCTATTTGGATGGAATGTGATTCGGCTATGGTGGTTGACATATTCAATGGCAAGGTGTTAGTCCCTTGGAAGTTAAAAAGGAGGTGGAGTGCTTGTAAAACACTAATTATCTCTATGAACTTTATACTCTCTTACATTTTTAGAGAGGGTAACACTTGGTGGGATGTCATTCCTCGTTTCATTTTAGAGGATTTTATTGTTAATAGGCTAGGCTTACCTAACTATAGGTTCAAACTTTGGTAATGCTTGTTCTCTTGTAATCCTTTTTTAGTCAATATAGTTTGGTGATATTGCATCTTGCCTTAAAAAGGGGTATTCTCTCACTTTTTTGGGTAAGAAATTAATTCATTCTGAAATGTGTAATTATCCCTCCTAAGAAGTGTCACCCACTTTTTTATTAAATCCCCTTTTTTGACATACAAAGCTCTTCCCAAAGTCTTATTTTCTCGACCTTCTACTTGGATTCTAAAGAAAAACTAGAAAAAAAAGCATAATAGGGAAATAAAATATCTGAAGTGAATAAACATTCCAAGTGTTCAATATACCACACTATCGAAAGTTTTACAAATGGTTTTTTTCTAAGTCAATGTAAGTTATTAAAAGTCTTTAAAATTAATTTATAAGGTGAAATCTATCTTAACATGTTTATTTCCAGGCTAACTTATGAAAACTTTTCTGTTAATATTTTGGAGAAAGTCTTCTAAGTTTAAAATCTCTCACGAAAGTCTTTTGAAATTGAACTATTTGTGAATCATTTTATCTCAATGTTTAATCTATGCTTTTATTCAAGTTGAGAAAATGTGGTTTTGAATAAAGCTTTTAAATGTTTGAATTATTGTTTTCATTTCATATCTCAGAAAACAAGAGTTATATTTCTGGAAATTTTGTAAAATGAAAAAATATCATTTCCAACATTTTTAGTAATGAAGTAATGATATTTTTTGAAATTTCTAACACTTTCGTAACTTTATTTATTTTATATCTTCCAATGTTTTAACTTTTTCATGTTATTTCAATTTTTTGATGTTTTAGAAAAACAATACACATTTTTTTAAACTTTATTTTTCAACTATATATGCATTTACTACTCATCCTCTTTACATCTATTTCTTCATTTATTTTAAATTCAATTTTCAATGTGCATTAAATTTTGGTATTTTAGTAAATGATATTTTTATATCATTTAATAATTTATTAAATTATGCATATATAACCTTAAACATTGAAAGATATAGAATGGAGGGAATAAATTTTCAATTACTCTCTCCACTAATCAACAAAATATCAAAATGAATCAATGAGTGTCTCACTTGTTCAAACCAACACACATCTTTAAATAAAATTTATTCATTTTTCTCTAAACATAGCAACTTTTGGTTGGGTGTGGTAATATATGATTTTGGGATGAAAATCGTCTCCCCTTGAACTCTGCAACTTGAATTAAATTACAGAGCAATTACATATTAATAATTTATTTGAACTTTGACTTTTTGGATAGCACTTACAAGTACATGATGTTCGTTATGACTTTCCACACATCTTTATTATAACTAATGATCAATTCAATAATTAAAGGTGTTCAATATATTGTTGACATAAAATATATTGAAAATTAAAAAATGCAAGTATAAAGTATGAAGACATCCTATAAAATAGTGACTTTATTATTTTAGTGATTAAAATTTAGAACTAAATTATTTGCAATAATAATTATCATCGTTTATGAAGTTTAGAGTGAAGAGTTTTAAAAATGAAAATGATAGTAATAAATATGTTTTGTGGAAATGAAAACATAAAAATAAAAACTGTCTTTTAAAAAATAAAATATAAAATACAAATATAAAAGCTTTCTAGAAACCAAACATATCATTATGTTTCTTATAAAATGTTTCTGTTTTAAAAATGTTTCTTTTGTGTTGGTTGGGCTTGATGAGTGGTCTTTAGCTCAAGGTTTTGGTTCTAAAGCTTTAACTCCTATAAGTTGGAAATAAGTGCAACTTTTATCCCGTTTTGGTTTAAGGTTTAAGACTTAACTCTTAGTTAAGAGTCTTTAACATCCTAATGAACAAAGATCCCTCTAACATTAGTAACTTTGAATTTTAAGCAAAATAAGGAAGCATAGTGTTCCTTGGTGCATTAAAACACTTAGGGGAGCTAGTTTTAGAAAGTGAAGGTTTATATAGTCTCTTTAGCATGTGTAATGGTATTTGAACTTAATAGACTTGAGGAAAAGAATATGTGGTAACTCGGGTAATTTGGTATATAAATAGTATCTATCGCAAACAAGTAGAAAGAGTAAGAGGTTGTCATATTCATAGAGAGTTGCTAAATATAGGATTTCAATAATTAAATCACTATTCTAAGCTTAAGCTGGTTTTGAAAAGGTTTTTAATGTTATTTGGTTGAGATGTAAAATTACAATAACTAAAGATGTTGGATTTCTTTGATTGGGATTAACTGTTGGCCACTTTAAAAGTCTTTGCTTTCAACAACAAATTCAACAAGTGGATCAATGTAATTCTGCTATATGCTAGGCTATCCATTGATGCCAATGGTCAGAGTGTAAGTTATTTTAGCTGCAAAAGAGGGGTGAGGCGGAGTGATCCCCTCACCCCTCTCTTCTGTCTGGCTGAGGATGTTCTCAGTAGAGGAATATCTAAGTTGCTTATTGATAGGAAAATCAGTCCAATCTCTGGTCCTAGTAGGCTGCTATCTTTTAGTCATGTTCTATATGCAGATGGCATCTTCATCTTTTGTAAAGACGTCAAAAGGGAGTTGCTAGCCCTGGAAGATCTGATCAAGGACTATGCTCAAGCTTCTGGTCAAATTATTAATCCTAATAAGTATAAATTCTAAACTTCCCAAATCTCTGCTAGAAAGATCTCTAACCTTTGCTCTTGATTGGGCTTATTGTTGTTGGTATTATTAATATTGTTTCTACAGTTTGGTTTTGTAGAAATAAGACAAGGTTTGATGACATCAAAACATCCATTGGCCATGGTATTTCTAGAATTAAGGTGACCACTTCTCTCACTGGCAATACCTCCAGTCTGTGTGCCAACTCTTCTTTATCTGACTTCAGCATCCTTAAAATGTTTAAAATGGTGATTAATTACAAGAAAGCTCCAACGATTATGGAGGTTCTTTGGAATCATCCTCTTCCTGGTGGATCAAAATTAATTCTGATGGGGCTCCTCATGGCTCTCCTGACCATGTTGGTGGGGGTGCAATAATTAGGAGCAGTTCAAGGGCAATGATGGGCTGATTTGCTGTTTACTTTGATATCCAGGATTTTCTTTATGCAAAATTGCTTGCTACGATCATGGCAATTGAGATGGCTCATTCTAAGGGTTGGATGAACATCTGGTTGGATTGTGATTCAACCTTGGTAGTCGATATCTTCAATGGTGTTGCTATGATCCCTTGGAAGCTCCATCAAAACTAAAATCACTATCGTCATCTAATTTGGTCTATTAACTTCAGAATATTTAACATTTTTGAGAAGGTAATGCTTGTGCGGATAAGCTGATTTCTTTTGGAGTGGTTTTCATGGATGATGCTTGGTGGAATTCCATTCCGAATTTCCTTTTGCCCGACTTTCATATGAACAAGCTTAGTTTGCCTAATTTTTGGTTTAAAAACATGTAACATATTGGATGTTTGGCTCTAGTTTCTGTTTAATAAATTTGTGGTGTTTTTGCACTATTATCTTAAAAAAAGATGTTCAAATTTAGATGTGAGATTGACTTCATATTCATTTCAGAAAATTTGGTAACGATCAAGCAAATAAATAAGTATGACTCTTACACAACATTGGACCTCAAAATCATTAAAAGTTAATACTTTAGTCAATTTAGAAAGTCATGAAATAAAGTTAAAAACCTTACATACGAGATAAATAATTATGACTGAAATAGGTACAGGCCACTATGTCTAGCAATCCATGCATATGAATTGAGTTTAGTGCGCTGCTCAATTGTGTAGTCGTCAATGTCTTGGTCAATACTAACATTTTACCAAAATAACACTATGTCTAGCAAATATAATGATAATATTAAGTTATCTGAATCATCAAACATACTTCTATGTCTAGTAGTCTATGCCATCTAGTTTGAGAGTTATTCAATGTCTATATGAGTACATGTCTAGCAATCATATGAATATAGGCACACATTGTGATAATTAAACATAAAACTATGTCTAACATTATACAAAAAAGATGAATTACATGCATTGGGCTATTGAACTGAAATTTCTTCACTAAGTTCATCTCCTAAAATATACTAAACAATTCATCAACCACATAGTGAGCATTAAGCATGACAGAAATAATTCATGAAAAGCAAACTTCAATTTATTCACATCAAATTCCAAATATCACATCGATGAATAATAAGACCAATCCAACAAGAAAGCAACATAGCTAAATATTTTCATACATAACAAGGTAAAAGAGTAGTTCAGAAAATCATAAGTCATGGAGAAGTGTCGGCTTCTCCATGAACAAACAACAACTTCACTACTCATACTCTTTCACTTTTAAATCATATTTCCAACTAAAAAATCTAAGAACTACGAAAATTAGAAACCATCATAAGAAGTATCCCAAAACAGGTTTGAAACTCCCTAGCTACTACGCGATCCAGTATATCTATATCCTGAAATGTCATGGAAACTCAAATAATAGAGTTAGTGCAAATACTCATCAAAACTCCAATTATTAATGCATAAAATAAGTATTTAGAATTAAACGTGTTAAATTAATCTAAGTTAAGGTAATTTTCACACCTAACATAATGATAACTAAGTTGTCTAGGAGACTTATAAAGTAATATATTAATGGTTATTTGAGAATAAATTACCCTATATATTACGGATGTTGAGATAGGAAAGGACTATCTATCCATCATTGTGAGACTATAAAAATTGAAAGTCAAAATTTATATATTTGCCATGAGTCTCATGAAAATAAATATCAAGACAATGTAGACATATGATTTTCTCGCTTTAAAAAATCTCAAAACAACATATCTCTCGAATAGTGAGAATTTCATGTTTATGTAGTATGTCACACGTCTCCATGTCCGATGCCTTTGTGAAGGAAAAATTAAGACAAAACTACTAAATTGAAAATGATCATTTAGGTTATTTTTTATTTACAATTTGGTTATGTAACTTTTATTTATTTCATTTTGGACCAATGAATAATGTTTTGCTTCACAACTCTCTCAACTCAATTAAAACTCACAATTTATGTTGAACATATATAAAATAAAAAAGATCTACCAAGTTCCTCTTTTTTTATCATCAAAACAAAAGGGAATTTTATTAAAAAGTTTAAGGGGAAATGGAGAATAAGTGGTACTCCATTTTACATAGGTCTAAAAAAGTAGCAAGCTATGATATAATCTAAAGGAGTTTAACCCTCATTCTACATAAGAGTAACTAATAGTTTCACACTTTACTTTCACAATGCTCCAAGAATTTAAGTATATTAACACTATTTTTTATCCAAGTGAAAACTTTTATTCTAAAAAATAATATTGTTTCTAAACTACCATATATTCCATATAATTTATAAACCATACTTAGATCCACATTTGTTTATTTCCTTTTTCCACCTGTATCATGTCTTCATGATTTAAGACATGGGTCTTAACATCTTGATGAAGAACATAGTTAAGCCCAAATCGCGAGTATGATTTTTGCAGAATATCATAAGACTTTATACATGAGAAAAAAATGTGATTGATTGATTCATCCAAGTAATCACATAAAGCACAATTTGTTAGAGTGTTAGAATCCAAAGCGCCTCCTCTATACATATCTGATTTTGTAGGTAAACAGTTCATTATGATATTTCAAGTTAGGTATGTCATCTTTGCCGACACTAGCATAAACCATAATTTCTTGAAAATATTGTTGACACTATTTGCTTCCTCCTTTTGTAGTGTGTCACAAACACTTCTAATCCTATATAGATCACCTTTGTCATAGATATTGCGAAAGCATAAAAAATGAATATTATGATATTTCTCATTATTTGGTCAATACATGAAAAGCCTTATTTATAGTGTAAACTAACTAGCTAACAAACTAATAAACACATCTTGTAAAACAATTCAACATGTGTTAAATGTATAAAATGCGTAAAATGTGTAAAATGCGTAAAATGTGTAAAATGTGTAAAATGCGTAAAATGTGTAAAATGTGGTAGCTTTGTTCTCTAATAGCCCCTCAAGATGGAGGGTAAATATCAATGACTCCATCTTGATAATTCAATTTGATATCATAACAATGTAATGAATCAGAATATTCATCTTAACGTGATTGAATTTTCTCAATAACTTGATCTTGTTGTTGTTGTTGATGATTTGTTGATCTTGTTATTGATCTTGTTGTTGTTGTTGATTTGTTATTGTTGTTGTTGATCTGGTTGATCTTATTGTTGTTGATCTTATAGATCTTGTTATTGATCTTGTTGTTATTATTGCTGATCTTTTTGTTGACGATGGTTCTTTGTTGAATCTTGGAAGAGAAAGATAATAGTTTTAGAGAATGCACAAGTGACCAAAGCCTTTAGGATGAAGGCTTTGATACCATATTACGAAAATGATGCGAAAGCGTAAAAAGTGAATATTATAATATTTCTCATTATTTGATCAAAGCATGAAAAACCTTATTTACATTACAAACTAACTAGCTAACTAACTAATAAACACATGTTGTAAAACAATTCAACATGTGTTAAATATGTTAAATGTATAAAATACATAAAATATGTAAAACATGTAAAATGTGTAAAATGTGGTAGCTTTCTTCTTTAATAAAAGGACTAACTCCATCTTGCTTAGGCATTGTTGACCCTATAACTTTGTATAATTCTACATCTTCCTCTTCCTCTTGTTCCCCATCTCCATTTCCATAAGAATGACAAATTAAAGAGGTTCCAATATTATATACCTAGCCCACCCTCTTCCTTCGACCTATACAAACCTTCTTTCAACTTACCCAATACATTTTCCTCTTCTCCTTCCTCCCACCTAAAGAAACCATCTTTTAATTTTAATGATTTCATTTATAACTGAAATAGGTGTTCTAAAAACAAGAAAGGAAATAGAGAGGTAGAGGTGAATGTATGGAATTTATGAGAGTCCATGACCACTAGAGGAGATAAACCTATTTTTCAAAAGATATAGTTTCTTTTTAAGGATATCGATGGCGAGAGTCCAAATGGAGAGTCTTTTAGGGTTAACTCCAACTAGTATTCTCATAAATTTAAAAAAAACCAAGCCAAGTTTGATATTCATCAAATTCACTACATCATTTTTTAAGTAAACATCACAATTTATCTTAAGTCCCAAGAAGCTACTTGTACAGAAATTTATTCTTAGATGTGATGTTAATTCGAAGCACTTTAGGATATTGTTGATCATCACCACATAATTTGACCTTTCTCCTATATATATATATATTTATTTATTGGAGGTGTAAAATTATAATTTCTTCCTTTTCAGTCTTATATCCTTTGAAAATGTTTTTCACCCCTTTTCTCATAATTCGACTAAGGCTAAATTCCTCAATTACTTTCCCAAGACTAGTATATACCAGTAAAAAGAATAATTTTAAGCTTTAAAAGTAATGGAAAACAACTTATATATGAACCATTTGAAAATATAACTAACTTAAAGCACTATTTAAGAATAAAAATAACTTAAAAAACCTTTTTGAAACAAAAAAAACACTTAAGGACACGATTAAAAAAATAACTTGCAGGTAGGTGAAAGCTATTATATTTCCCACATATGAAAAAATCAGACTCTTCAACTTATTATTTTGATAATTTTAATGTAATATACGAATAAAAAAATTAAAAAAGTTATCCAACAAATAAATAAATTAAAAAAATTGTTGGATAATCATGGATACCTACTATATTTACATGGATACCCATGAATATGTATGAGAGCCTAATGGATTCAGCATCCAATCATCAAAATAAAGGAAAAACATAGTCAGCTCTTAAGATAGAACATGATGTTAAACAAATTTAATTTATGCATGAGATTCAAATCCTCAATATTTTTCACTATATTCCTTCTCCTTAACTATTAAACCATTTTATAACTCTTTTTTTAATTTTTTTAATTTATTATGATTAAGACTTGAACTCACGACTTTATTCACTTTATTCCTCAAACTCATTTGCATTAACTATTAACCAGCTTATAACTCCCATATATAGGTATCTTTATTAATGATAACCATATCTCCCACAGTTTCACAAACCATAGCATAATGGTTTGATTTTTTCATATTTATCAAACCATTATGCTTTAGAAAGTTTGATTTCCATTCTGCTGCAGAACCGTTTTTAATCCAAATCAGTTGTAGCATTTTTGTCATACACAACACAAATTGGCACATGTGTAAAAGAAGGTGGTTCGTTATTTCTTCCTTTACTCCATGGAAATCACAGGAAATATTTTGATTAACTGTGAATCCATTTTATTATAAAATGATTATCTTATAATCCATAATTTTTAATTTAATAAATTTAATATTTAGATCTATGGTTTTATAAATAAAATTCATATAGACTAAAGATATTATTGTGCACATTTAAAAAAATGCAGCAATTAGTTAAGCAGTGGAATCTTGATTTAATTAGTCTGAAAAACAAAAACAAAAAAACAAGTCCCTTAATGCCCAGATTAGAAAATTAAAAAAGAATGTTTTTTTGCATTCCAACTCAAGTAATCAGAGTAGCAAAAAGAATTAACTTAAGTGAATATTTGCACGTACATGAAAGTTTGTAATCAATTGTGTCATGTCTTAACAATACACTAATTAATAAATATAGTATTACACTGCATGCACATACAATTTGTGTTGTGAATTGTGAATTTGTAATTACTAGTTTAGGAAAGTAAAATAAAGTGGTCAAGGGACAGTTTATATTCCCTTATTGGGTGGCTTTGGAAAACAAGAAACTGAGATCTTTAGCTAGTTAGGTTAGGTATTACAGTTCTTACTGCTAGAAAATAGTGCAGAATTAAAACCTTCTTATCCTATCAAAACAGGTTTATAATGAAGAATTACTATAGCAAAGTACTGAAATTCAGATCCAAGGTGCAGATATGATACTATATACAATATATTTTCTTTACTCAGTACATGATAGAAATCCAAGTAGCTAGGTTTTGAATGATGAGTAAGAGATTCAAGAGGCCATGGTTTTGTGTAAACAACAAAAGCTTCTTGAATCTTGATATACAAATTGATAAGAGAAAAGGGATGACCCCCACCTCTTCAAAAGTGTAGCAGAGAAATTGGTGTCAGAGATTGAATGAGTTTTCCGGTTTGAAAATGACACTAGGTGGTACGGTCCTCAAAAGAACCCTAATTTTTGTAATTACCAATTTGTCTTTTTTTGCTGAGTTGGTATTTTTTAATATATTTTAAAACTTGTAATAAATCTTTATTTAGAGATTCCTTACAACAAGTAAGATTATTCTTATAACCCATATTCTTGAAAACAATATTTTACTACATAAATCTACCTTCTCAAATTTATAAGATTAAATTTTCATGCATTAGGTCACCTTTTGATACAGTAGAGAGGACACTTTTACCCACCTTTAACCCACAAAAATATTATTTAATTAACTAATTTGATTCTTGATGTTCACAAATTCATTCTACATTATCCTTTAAAATGTTCCATGTGACCACTAAAACCTTATAAAATTTTAACTTAGATATATGTATTGTTGTCATTATTAAATAAAAGGTGATATATATATATAAGTCATCATTGTATAAATTAAGACTAACTTTTTTCAAACAGTTAAATCATATATAATATTTCTACAGAAGAAGCAGGTATGTACTATTTGCCCCGTTTCACCCACCTTTTACTTTCTTCATGGCCCTTAGGTTAAAAAGTTGAAGCCTCAAATAGGAAAAGTTATATATTTATACACATAAATGATAACTTTTCCATAAACCAGCTTTTTTTAGCATTGTTTTATCTCAAATTTGGGGTATAATTGCATCACACACTTTCAAATTTAAACCTTCAAAGTTAACACATCATGTATTAAGTAAACCTACTTTTAATTAATCCATTCCTTTCACTTATCCCTTCAAAACTAAGCTGAACCCTAACCCTAACGATATCAAAGCCAAACAAACACAAAAACACACATTAACACGTACAAAAGTTGAATGATTTGACCCACCTCTGATTATGTTGCTTCCACATAATGGGGTACATAACCCACAAATTATGTAAGTCTTGTTCATTGTTACTTGCACTATTACTCTACACCTTTCTCTCTCTCTCTAAACCCCACTCCATTTTGGTACCACAGAATAATGAACATGGTCCCTCAGATAAATAAATATGGAGGTTCATAGTTCATTCATTTTCACATAATAATTCAAACTATGCAAAGTTCCATCATTGTGCTAAAATGAAATCCCTTCCTCTTATCAATTTTATCAAACACACTTTCCTTTTCTTCTGGGATAGTGTTAGTAGTACTAATCAGTAAGGTAGTTTCACTTTCACAGAAACTATTTGTATAAAAGGGTGTCTTGGGTTTATCACTTTGGACCGTGTAAGTTGAAGCTGAAGAAAGAAAGAGTTCTTTATTCAAAGGGAAGAAGAAAGATACTTCTTCTTCTGCTGTGAAGGGTGGTCCTCCTCATATCTCACACAAACAAAAGCTAGGGTTTTTATCCACTGGAATCAATTGAAAATCTTCATATCATGTACCCTTCTACTTACACTTCCTCAGGCCCTTACCCTTGCTACCCTTCAGCTTCAAATTCATACCCTTTTTTCCCTTTCCTTAACCCTGAAAATGCTTCTTCAAGCAACAACAACAACAACCACACCCTTCTTCATGATCCACTTGTTCATGTTCCCTACAACTTACCAACTCATCATCATATTCATAATACACCTATAATCCAAGAAACACTGACCAATTTGGCTGTTTCTGATGTTGCTGCTACAATGCCGAAACAAGACCCTATTATGAGTGGTGGTGGTGGTGCTCATCATCACTATGGGCTTTCTTCTCTGCTCACAAAGAAACCAGCCAAAAAAGATAGGCACAGTAAGATTTACACCTCTCAGGGCTTGAGGGATCGGAGGGTGAGGCTTTCGATCGAGATCGCACGAAAGTTCTTCGATCTACAAGATATGCTAGGGTTTGACAAAGCAAGCAACACCCTTGAGTGGCTCTTCAACAAATCCAAGAGAGCAATTAAGGAGCTAGCTAGAAGCAAGAAAAACAATGGCAGTGAAGGTGATGCTAATAGCTTCTCCTCATCTTCTGATCGTGAGGACTGTAATGAAGTTGTTTCAGGGATCAATAATGAACAACAAGGTATCACCATTGCTGATAACGATTCAAATGCTTTGAAAGATATGAAGAAGTTGAAAAGGGCACAGAAGGAACCAGCTTGTGTTCGAGCAAAGATGAAGGAGTCAAGGGAAAAAGCAAGAGCAAGAGCAAGGGAAAGGACTAGTAACAAGATGTGTAACACTAACAATAATAATGGGAGGGTAGTTCAAGTGCAAGACTTGAAGAAAAAGTGCATTGCAACAAATGAAAACAACACTCATACCCTTCAACAATTGAGATCACCTATTCGGCTTGAAGAATGTGCAAGATCACCTAATAATAAGCTTCTTCACCCTCACTTTGTGAGTAGTAGTGAAGTACCTAGAGATGACAACTTCAATGTGATTGAGGAATCCATTGTGATCAGGAGAAAGTTGAAGCCTTCAATGATGTCTTCTTCTCATCATCATCATCACCAGAATCCAATGATCCCAAAGGAAGCAAGTTTCAACAACAACACTGACTACAACACCTTCACCAATTTGTCTCCAAATTGGGATAATGGTGGCAATGGTATTAATGGCAGATCCAACTTTTGTACAATAGCCAGCATGAATCTCTCTACAGGTATGCAATGTTTTTGTTTCATAAACATGCTCTTCTTTGAGACCTTCCATTTTGATGATGATATTTAAAGGTTGTAAGTGTTGATTTTTCAGGGCTTCAAATCTTTGGAAAGTCTTGGGAGTAGTGCACCCAATTAAACCACTTCTACACTAGTATCTTCTTTCAGTATTTTCTGATCCAATTGAACTCTCTAGTGCTTTGCCAAGGAATCATGAAGGCATCTTTCTGTGTTTTGCCACCAGTAACTTTTCTGTCCTTATATATTCCCCTTTCAACAATGTTTGTACCTCATGTTTTTCTCATCATCAGCCAATGGAGTGTGATACTTGTCACAAAGATTGCTGCCATGTATTATTTCTGAATTCTGAGTTCTGACCAAGAGATTTAAATTGTGGTTGGCTGCTATAATATAATTTCAAATTAGTTATGAAAAAACTGCTCCTTCTAGCATATTTTAATATTTATATATTTGGTTATTGTTCAGAACTCAGAAGTGACTAATATATTCCATGTTTGAAAACAATTCAGTCACATATCTTAGTTGTAACAAGAGGAGAGGGTGGTACAGAAGAAAATTTAATGGCTTTCAGATTTTGCTTGCAGTGGAGCTATAGATTTAATTTTAGCATGCTTCCTCTAATTTAATTACATTACCAAGCAACCTTTAAAAAAATTATTTTGAAATTTAGCTAACAAGATACATATAATGAAATTAATTTCAACTATAGAGATTACATATATAATATATTCAAACCTACCAAAGTGTGAGTATTGGTATTTAAATCCAAGGAAGTGTGCTATGCTTCCTTCTCCTTTAAAAAGTGTGTGCCTATAAAAAAAATTAACTATATTAAAACTTGAAAACAGACCCAAGAAAAATCATACAAGAATTTCAAAATATTAAGAGTAATTTATACAAGTTAATGTCTTTCTTGTAATGCTTTCACAACATGCATGGTTTGCTTTGTCTAAAATATTTCCTTTCTTTTTCTATATTGGTTTCAATCTAATATAATTTGATTCTTGTTGTTGCCCTATGAAGTACTTCATCATATAAAACATTTCCTTTCTTTTTCTCACAACATGCATAGACAGAATGAGGTATTAGATTAAAGTCAGCACCTATATATAATTCAATAAGGAAATTGTCATCTGAGTTTCAAAACATGGAATACTATTAGCATTGCAATCATTAATTAATTGCTTCATATTCTAATTGATAAATCATGCATGTGAAGCAATCTAAATATGTGGAATTTTAGCTTTCTGATTATTTTTATGATCTGTTCTTTGACAAGTTACTGCATAGAGAATAGTTATTGACCTAGCATTATAGTTCTAACATGCTTATAATTAAACTATCTTAAGAGAGAAAAGGGGAACCATATGTAATTTTAAATAATGCATAATGAGAAGAGTAAGATATGCAAAGAAAATTTTCATAAGTCAGATTGGCTACATAATGGATAACTATCTGTTTATCCTATTGATTTTATCATATAACCCTAGATGTGAGATGATATATTTAATTTTTAAGTAATTTGTAAGAAACATTTTTTTGTTTTCATTGTTATCTTGTTTCTCTGCCTATAGTCTCACATTAGCCTCATATTGAGATTTATTCATTAATTGCTTTGTACAAATGTTACTTTTCTTTCCTAACAATGATTTTAAACAAAAAATGGGAGTCATAAAGGTGGTCTGATGGTGAAGAAGAATGTCGTAAGGAATGAAGTGCAGGAGGTTATGGGTTCGAATCGCACCATCAACAAAAAATAGGAATTATAAGGTAGTTTGATGGTAGGGTGAAGGAGGTTGAGGGTGGAGGCTCACCCACAAGGAGGTTGAGGGTGGAGGCTCACCCACAATAAAATACTAACATACTAACAACTAAGATACTAATATCTGCCAATAAAAAAACAAAAACAATGATTTTAAACTACATTGCTAAGGACTAAGGAGTTTGCCCTATGGTTAACAAACTAAGTTATGCAGGAGATTGATACAGCAATTGCAGATATTTTTTTGTAAAATGTCTAACTCTTTCAAGATTCAAGATTCAATAGAAACATTTCTTCCCTCAGGTTCAAATAGATCTAACAAATACTAGAACTAATGGAATAATAATATGTTCTTGGGTCATAATTATATACACAAATATTTGACTCTATGAGCACTGATTTCTCAGAAAATTAAGGAATGTGGTGGAATTCAAGACATTAATAAACAAGCCGTGCAGATATATATATATATATATATTTTTTTTTTGAAATCTCTGTTTTTTACTTAGAGTTCAGTATATAATGCATTGATGTTGACTAGAGATAATCTTTCATATTTCGTTCATTTCTACATGGTATATATATGTCTTTGGAATTTTACTATTTTTGCTTTCATGAATGATGGGAATAAAAATCCCACGACCCTTAAATAAATGTAAGGAATGATCAGAATAGAGTATATCAAGGCTTAATAGCAATGTAATAACTATAGCATATTTCCTTTCTACAATTAATTATTGCAAAACTAGTATGCTTAACAATTTTTGAGTACTTTATACATGGACATGCATGATTCAATTCTAAATACAAAACCATTCTTATAGTTTTGCAATGAATCACTAAAGTGTTTTAGCCTTTCAACACAAATATAATGTCTTGTTTTTTAGAATTTAACCATGTTTTTAGCACATTGTTCTTTATTTATTTTTCTCCTCTTCATAATATTTATTAGTTTGTTTCGAATCAATTTACACGCATACTAATTTTTAAAAAAAAATCATTTATTGTACTAATGACTTTATATGAATTATTAATATTTAACTTAGTTTCGTTCTAAGGTGGAATAGAATCATTACTTTGACTTCATATATCTGCCACTCTATAAGTAAAGTAACATTTTTTTTTTCTTTTAAGAAAACATATTTTATTTTATGTTGCATGAAATAAATGATGCATTGTAGTTAAGTTAAATAGACAATATAAAGCAACGGCTTAACTCATAAAAGCTAAAAAATAATATTTGCCACTTGAATGATCTTATGGCATATACACTAGTCGAAAATTATGTCAAATGAAGAGGGGGAAAGGGTAAAATGAAGTTTAGAAAATTACTGTAGAGAAAATTATGTCAAAATCATGGGTTTTCAGTTTTTCTACCTCAGAAATTCCCTTGCAAAAATCTCGAGTATGTAATATACAAAAGTCATGCCACAAAATAATTTAATTTTTTTTATTTTTTTATAGGAAATGCTAACAATATCCTAACTTTGTTTGTTAATAAATTCAAAATAGAAAGTATGTATTGAAAAGTAATACACTCAAGACTTAAAAGTTAAAACTGGGGAGGAAAATTTACCAGGATATTGTAGTTTGACTACACTATCATAAGTCTAGTATAATTTTTTTGGAAATCATAAGATTAGTGTAACTTTAAAGAAAATCGTATATGTTATCCACGATTTAAGAAAAGTCATAGATTAGGAATACAAATTCAGGGGAAGTCGTGCTTCGGATGCACAAGTTCCACTTTATTTATTATTATTTAAATAGTAAGCTGGAGGTATATGCTTCAACACACCCCATTGTTTATTTTTTTTTTTTTTTTATAACTTCGACATATATACTAAAGAGTAATTTTATAACTTTGACATGTATACTTTTTAACTTAGACTAGAAAGTAATTTTGCTATTAATTTACAATTGAAATTGTGTTTAAGGAACACGACTTTTACAAATCATGTTTAAAGTACATGATTTTAAAAAATAAAGTAGAACTCATGCATGGGAGGCACGACTTCCCTCAAGACTCATATTCCTGGGTCCACGACTTCCCTTAATCATAGATAGCATACACGATTTCTATTAAAGTTACATTAATCCTATAATTTCCAAAAAAAAAATTACACTAGATGTGTGATAGTGTAGTTACTATATTATCCACTTGAATTTTCCATTTTGGGCATTCCAAATGGTGGGAAGAAGGGATGCAAAAGAATTTGCTATACTCAATGGAGTGAAATCTGTTGCCTCAAGATGGATGGGGATCACTTGTTCTCAATCGTATCCATTTTTTATCTCAAACCAATCATATATTAACATGTAGATAAAATAAAAAAATTAAAAGTAAAAAGTAATAAAATAGAACAATCTGATTGGTTTGAGACATGAAGTGAGACACCGTGTGGGACAGGTGATCTCCGTCCCCTCAAGATGTATATCACTCCATCTATCATTCTTTCTCTTTGGTTAGAAAAGTAAAACATAAATTTAATATATATCACCTTTATATTTTTTGACATAAAATGAAAGGATGTATAGAATGATACAAACTTAGGACAAAAAATATGCTTCCATACTTAATTAAATTAGATGTAGTACAACTCATTGACAAGGTGGGATGTAATTGCTTGTAGCTTGAATTTTAGGCGAAGGTATGAGTTTTTGTCCCAAAAAATATGGATTAATTTTAAGGGAACATACTTTATTAAGTGGTCCTATACTTGTCTCTACTAACATGCAAGCTTCAATTCAATTCAATTCTAGCCTTCTTCCACTTTCAGCTACCAAGTATATATAGCAATTTAATTAAGCTAACCTATTTCTCATCTTTCATGATGAACTCCTCTTTGATCTTGTCCTCCCTTTGATCCGTGTGTAGAAATACCTTAGTGATGAAAAACGCCGTTAGGTTTTAATCATTTTTTAAGGATACTCTTACATGGTTTCACATCTTCTATTCTACAAAGTTTATCACTTCATGTGCTACTTAATATCATTGATTGGAAAAATTATTTAATTTAAAAGTTTAATCATTACATGTTTTCCTCACCAATTATATTAAGTAACACTTTATGAGATAGAAGATCATGTGCTCCCGATTTCATAAATAGTGTTTAATTTTGATATGTTTTAGAAGAATGTAATTGATAGAATATAGTTGAATTGGAGGAAAGGATGGAACTTTGGACTTCCACATTCTCATAATTTGAATGTTCCTAATTTGAGGGACACGAAGTGAAAGCAATATGTTTGGAGAATGATAAGGAAAATGTTCTTTTTCTATTCTATTATATTCTTTATAAAAAAATAAAGTATTAATCTTATTAGGTGGGTCAACTACATAGATCAAATGACGTCATAATATTTTATTATAAATCATGTTCATTGATAAAGAATTTATCTAATTCTTTTCTAATTGTTTCACCTACGGTTTTTCTTTGTCTTCTTTATCTTCCTCTACGAATTGGATTAACATTCATTCAATATACTCTCCTTAGTGGCTTCTACTGATCTCCTTCACACATGTCATAACTATCTAGCTAAGGTGCAATTGTATCATCGTTTCTATAATAAGAGCTACTCTAATAATGTATTCATTCTAATTTTATCTTGTCTAGTGTATCTACTCATCTGACAGAACATTATCATCTCTGCTAGATGGAGTTTATTCTTTTGTTAACATTTTATCATTCAACATTCAGTCTCATATAATATTCTAGGTCTTAGAGTCATATGGTAGAACTTCCCTTTAAGTTTGAGTAATACATTTTTATCACATGTGATACCTGAAACACTCCATTATTTCATCCAACTCGCTTGAATTCTATTGTTTACATATCCATCAATTGTCATACCGTCTTGTATGATTGACTCAAGATACCTAAATCTAGTGACATGGGATATGTTATGATCTCCAATCTTTACATCTATAATAGGGTTTGTCCGCCTCTTACTAAACTAAACTTCATGTATTCTATCTTATTTCGACTTTTACCAAAAGTCATGTGTTTTTAATGATTGTATGCACATTTCTAATTTCCCATTTAATTCCACTAGCAAGCTTCTCAATATCATTATGACACCAATTCTTGGATATGCTCAATAAGCACATCCAAGATCAATGTAAACAAATAGATGTCTAATGTTGATCCTTGGTGTAGTTCAATGGCAATAGAAAAATATTTTTAAACTCTATCTTGTGTTCTCAAATTAGTCTTGATTTTATCATAAATATCATTGATTGCTCGAATATAAGCAATTTGAACGCCTTTATTCTTAGAGTTTTCTTCAAAACCTCTCTATGCACCTTATCATAAGTCTCCTTCAAATCAATGAAGATCATGCGCAAGTCCCTTTACTTCCTCAAGTGTCTCTTCATCAATCAACGTAGCAAGTATATAGCCTTCATGGTCGACCTCCCGAACATAAAATCAAATTAACTTCAATGGTATGAATCTCTTGTCTTAATTTTCACTCAATTATTCTCTCTCATAGATTCATAGTATGGCTCATGAGCTTAATCTCTCTAATTTTGTCTAATTTTGTTTGTTATTCTTGTTCTTATAAATAGATATTAAAATGCTTATTCTTCACTTATCTAATATCTTCTTAGACCTCATGATTTTATTACACAACTTTGTGATGAGCCAACTAATACTCTGCTCTCCTAGAATCTTCAGATCCTTAATATGTATATTATTTGTTTCAACTGCTTTATTATTCTCAATCATTTTCAAAGTTTTTTTCATCTTCATCTTTCAAGTTCTAAGATAAAATGTTTAATTTTTATTCCCCTCTTTCATATTTAGTATATTAGAAAGAGAAGTATCATGACTCAAAAATCTCATTAAAATGTGGAACAAGGAGATTTTATGTAACATTGGTAAAAAATATTTCAATAGTCAAGGGCCAGATCTAGATTCTTGATGAAATAGCAAAGACAAAAAGAGCATAATCAAGTTGTGTTGTTATATTATCTACGTTGTGGATGTGGCCATGAGTCAAGCAACAATATTTGCTTCAACTTTCAAGTTTGAAGACTTTGAGACCGATGATAAAAAAGAACAAAGTTTCGTGATAGTATTTGAATTGGTCACAAACCAACCAACTCATAGGGCAATGATTCATTATTGGACAAATAAGATCTAACTTACATAGTTCTTGGTTACGTTCACGATGGCCGTTTAACTAAAGGAAAGAACGATAGTAACAGGACATGACCTAATCAGCACATGCAAAACCACATACCTCTACTATGTTGCTGGAACAACATGTCATCTAAACATTGTGAGCGACCTTCTGCCATGCGGCAAGGATATATATGATATATAATACAATAGTATGGGTCGGGGACAAAAGGACCCAGCCTAAATAAAACACTATGCCAACCAGAGCACAGACGTGGTGAGGTTGCCCTATACAGATAAAGAAGCCTATGCTAGTCTGGGCAGTCTGACAGGACGACTTATTATTACTAAAGAATCTTATTATGAAATATGTCATACTCAACCTCTTCATAAATAAATGAGTAAGGAAGTTTGCACTTACATTCTCACTTGTGTTCTTGCATCCTTATACTCTCAGTGCATTCTCTCTACATTCACTCACTAATTTGAGCATCAAATGCCTTTTTAGATACCACCTAGGTGGTCACAGGCTCGCTCTTGCCCGGATTCAGGAGACAAATCAACATTCCAATCCTACCTCATCCATATTTAAGAACAAACAACTTAATTGATCTATGAAACTTTCATTGAATAAGCAGATGGATAAAGATATATTTGTAGGCGTTAGCATATGCTAGAATATAAAATCAATATGTAGCATAGCTTAAAATGATAATTATGGTTTTCTTAGAAACCCAAAACTATAAAGAAAGAAATGATCAATTATGTCAAGATCCTATAAGAAAGGACACTAATCCATGAATCTCTTTGGGGGGTCATTGGTTGTCTTGTATTACTCACAAACAGAGAAGTTAATTGGAGATTATACCTTATTTAGAAGAAACCAAAGCTAGTTTGAGTTGTGATTGGTCAAAACCAACAAGTAGTTATGATAGTTTTAATTTACACATTGTCAAAAGAATGTGGGGAACAATAATAGGACATGACTTCTTGAGGATGGTTTTGGAATTTGTTGTAAAATGTGAGTTGCCAAAAACACTAAATACAATTTGGGTGGCAACAATACCCAAAATGAATAAAAAGTACTGAGGATGGATAAAAAGTGTAAACAACAACGATGTTATTTGGTTGACAAGGAACAAAATAATATTTGAGAACACTATATTCAAATTGGACGAGGTAATGGATTTAATCTTTCTGTATTTTTGGAACTACCTTATTGCTTGTTTTCTTAGTTTCAAATTCTTCTATGTAAAGTGGTTGTCAAAACCTTCTACGTGTTTTCTTGATTGTAACGGCTGAATATATAGATAGCAATATCACTTATTCTCCTAATATTTTCTTTTTTTATTTTAAAGAATATTATAGAAAAAATGAAAGGAGTTTATTATGACTTCTGAGCCAATGGACTTTAAACCTATTAGTATGGTGGGATGTATCTATAAAGTCATTACTAAAATCCTAAGTGGAAGTAAAACAGAGGGTGCCGCCTTTAGGGGTGACACAAACTAATTTTTTAAAAGAATTGGTATATATGAAATTACTTATTTTATTTTTAAATAATTTCACCTATATATAGGTATAATTCAGTTTATAGATACATATTAGAAGTTATGTAATTCATATATATGAAAATTTTATTTTATTTTATTTTTCTTCTATCAATGAATATTGGTGTGTTTTTTCCACCCACACCCATTGAAAAATATGAAATACTAATTTTTAATTCATGTATTCTTAATCCCCTAATGTTAGAAATTGGATTATAGTAAGCTACTGTTTTGCTGTGTAGCAAGGTTGAGAGACTAAATCATTTCAAGATATAAAAATGATTGAAATAAGTTTTATCACTATGAATAAAATATATTTTATGCATATAATAAAGTATAAAGTACTATTTTCATTTTAATTTGTGAATTTGTAAGCAATTCTTTTAGTAGTTCTAATTTTCTAGATTTATTATTTTAACTTTTGAAAGTATAAGCGGTAATTAATTTAATTTTTAAATTACGATTTACTAAAAATTGAAATGTTCTATAAATTCAAGAATTAATATGGATATCCTTTCAAACTCAAATATACATTCAATATAACCGTAGCTATAATTTAATTACTAATAGATAAATCTTAATAATTTCCAATGATAATTTTATAAAATTAGAAATCACTTAATATAGTAAGAGTATAACAAATCTGAAGGGTGATAATATCTGAAGACTGAAATAATGACTTTGTCTAAAAATTCAATGACCGTAAAGAAAGGTGTTAGTCAACATCATCTCATCACTCTATCTGTCCAATATCCACAATAATGAAAGCATAGAAATGTAAAAAGCAACTACTACAATTTTTTTTGTTTGTATAACTAAATATATTTTTTTACTCTATAAATAAAGAATTAAATTTTTTTCAGTTATATTGTCCCTCCAAAAAATATTACTCACAGAAATTAAATTTTTTACATTCTAAGAATCGAATAAGATTATATACCACTCTTACTAAATGTATATACTAGTATCCAATCACTCACTTAATTTAAAGGTTCTTTTCATGACATGTGACATTGAACCAAACCATCAAAGGATGTTTTTACATCACTTTCTTAATCATTGCAAGACTTTTGAAAGATACATTTATTTAGGAGTTGTGTATTTATTTAATGCCACCAGCTTTCTAAGATTCTCTGTGCCCCTACGACATTTTACATAAGTTTTTCTAGCTATTTCCATTTTCAGATTCTTTATTTATGTAATATTATTTTTTTTATTTTTTAAATGTTCATGCAATATTTGTATTAATTAAAATGTTCATGCAATATTTGTATTAATTAAAATGTTCATGCAATATTTGTATTAATTAAAATGTTCATGCAATATTTGTATTAATTAAAATGTTCATGCAATATTCACTGTTCTTAAAAATCGGAGTAATTTTTAAGTTGAGCTAGTTCTATCAATTTCATTGAATTTCACCAAATAACTTTTTTTCATCCTCTATTATTTGGGTTTTTTCATCCTCTATTATTAACATACACGATCAATGTTTTTTAGTTGTCTGCCTCATTTATGCTTCTGGTTACTATTTACTTTTTTTTTGTATTTGTAATAAAAAATATAGTGATGTAATAATGTAATCTAATTATATAAGTTTTGCATAAGAAATATTTATCTATAAGATCTTAGAGATTGTAACTGAGATTTACGACAAAACTAAGGGAGAAAATGAAAGCTGTGAAGAAGTTAGTATTCGACTAATGATAGAACTAAATGTGTGTTACAAGTAATTAATTAGTATGTTATAAAAAAAATTGATGGTAAATGAATTAAAAAATCATTAAATTCTGTAAACAAATTAAGTCTTAACTAAAATATCTATATTTAATCATCATCCACTTTATATAATTAAGATACAAGGAGGAATAGGAGGTTTTAAGTATGACGGAATAAAAAGAGTATAATTAAAAATTAAAAACAATGAAATTTTAAATGAATGAAATGCTAACTTTCACAGTGTAATCATAGTGGGTGGATAATTGAATAGAAATTTTAAGCTTAGGTTGGGGCAAATACTATATATAACGACAAATAAATAAAAATTGAAATTAAAAAAAGAGTTTAAAATACTCTATCTCTAAATAAAATCATATTATTTCAAGTAGACTTACCTTCAAGGTGCTTTAATCTCAACAATCCAAGCCATATTTTTTCCTTTGTGGATTAACTAATTATATTTAGCAAAGTATATAGAAATCAAATAACAAAGTTCCTGTTGAAAAAAATAATTAACAATTAATAATATTAATTACATAGATATCCAATAAAAAATCAATAAAATGAAAATTGAGTTAAAGGTAATGATTACTCACACTGATGTGGCAGTAAACCTTTATTTATGGCCGATTGTGTGATTTGAGTCAGACTCTTCTCCATTTTATTGTGAAATAACAATGGCGATAAATATTTAACTTATAAGCTTCTATGTAATTTAGAATAGTTTTATTGAATCCGAACTCATAATTTGTTAAGTGAATACATTCATCCAATATTAACAAATATATTATTCTTTTAATCAATAAACAAGTTAATTAACTTAGTCATAGACACCCTTTGATTCCATTATAATAATACTATATATATAAATCCAGTTCTAGTGTTAACAAGCCAATCCAAAAAGTAGAAATAAAAACTTTAATCCAAAAACCAGAGTGGTTTGATGAGATGTGTAGGGGATTGGAGGATTATCTTCAATGCAATTTTATTTTGTAATATTATTTTTGTTTTTTTTTCATTCCTTTTCATTTGATGAATACATTTAAAGGCTTTGGATATGAAAAAATGACTTATTATATATGATGTCTTATGAAAATGAAATGTCATGCACCAAAACTAAAATGGTCTTGAATTAATCGATTAAAACTTTTAAGCAGCTAAAATTAACAAATGATCAAAGAAAAAGTAATTCAAGACCCACAAATCATCAAAATATAGCAATTAGAAAACAATGTGAAGTGCATCAATAATTCATCCATGCAAAACAATAAAATGTAGCTTTCATCTGTTCAAACTTCACATAGAACAAAGAAAGAACTCCAGTTAAGAAATACACAGAGACACTGAAATAAACATAGTTACCTGAAACAAGAACTTGTTGAATATTATCAGCAATGAACCTGAACAAAACTGCTAGAAGAACAGTAGTAGAGAACACAATGATATATAATAACCTTGAGAATTGAGACAGTGAGATAAATTAAAGAGATTAGATGAATTAAGAGGTAGAGTCAAACTTAAAACATGTGTGTGATGGTATATATGATATGATATATATATGTGTAGGATAAGGTTACATAAAATATTACTGCATGTTTGGTTCAGGTACAGAAAGTGGGTAAGGTAAATTAGCTAGTAGCTACTACTACTATATATCATAGGTTATGCAGAAAGAAAATCTGAGTAATATATGTAAGACCTTTGAATTTTGATGATTAGGGTTGGAATGCTAGTTGCTAGAGTGTTAGTGTGCATGGCATGTTGCAGAAATGTGCAGTCTAATACGTCACTCTCTGCATATCAAATTTGGTAGTACACAACATTAAAATATATATATATAAAAGTTAAGAAATGTTATTTAGATTAAACAAGAAGCAACAGAAGAATTAGTGATATATCATTAGTTCATATACCTTCATTTTTCATTAGCTAAGTCACAATGCAACTTGATCTCTAAGTAAATAAATTAATATAATAATTATAATGATAGGTTAAAAGAACAAAAGATAGATGCATAATAACCTTGTACAATTGAAAATTTTGAGGACTAAAAAGTTTTAAAATATTATAAGGTGGCACAATCATGAAAGATGGCATTATTTTTTTCTTTGCTTCATTTCTTTCTATCAAAACAAGAGAAAATCTATAAATCCTCCTTTACTTCTTTCCCCAATTCTTTTCATCAAAAGAGAGGCTACATGATTCATTGGTCATATAGTATATATGGATATTCTGAAGAAAATCTTTGCTCCTGATTTTGGCATGATTTTGATAAAGACATCAACATTACCAAAAAGAAGAAAAGAAAAAAATACTTATGAAGACAATGAAGATTCAAACTTCAAGTTATTCAAGACTTTTAGTCTAAGTCTAAATAGGTACTTCTATCTTATATTCTTGAATATATAATAGTTGTATTTCTCAAAATATTTTTAAAGAAAATTGAAACACTTCAAGTTTAAATAAAACATTTTTCAATATATTGTATAACAAGTTACTGAAATCTGAGTAACAGGTTACATGAGTGAGAAATCAGTGATCCAACAAAAACTGAACTGTTTGTCTCTATGGGGCACAGATGATTTTGGTTGGGCGTGTGTTTCTGCAGAAGGTCATTCGGGAGGTATTCTGAGTTTGTGGAAAAAGACAGTGTTCTCCTCTGAAGAGGTGAGAGTTGGAACTAATTTTGTTACGGTCAAAGGGAGATGGACTCATCATTCTGAATTCTCTAATATTATGAATGTTTATGGTCCATGTGACTTGGTTGGTAAACGTTTATTCTGGGAGGAAGCTAAGAATGATTTCTTAGGAAGATATGCTGAGATGTGGTGTATGGCAGGTGATTTTAACTCTATCTTGAATAGAGATGAACGTAGGGGCTCGAGTTCTAGTTTGGTTAGTTCTGATTGTGTTGAGTTCTCCCAGTTCATTGAGGACCTGGAGCTTCTTGATCTTCCTCTTGTTGGTTCGAAGTTCACTTGGTTCGTCTCTAACGGTTCAGCGATGAGTAAACTTGATAGATTTCTGATTAACGACTCCTGGTCATCTACATGGGATCAGTTGGTCCAAATGAGTTTGAAGAGGACATTCTCAGATCATTGTCCTACTGTGTTAAAATATGATGTTAATGATTGGGGCCCCTCTCCTTTTAGAACAAATAATCGTTGGTTTTCGAATGTTGAGTTTGGCAAATTTGTTGAAGGTACCTGGAATGATTTGGAGGTTAATGGTAGGGGGTCTTTTATTCTTAAAGAAAAGTTGAAACTTCTTAAGATCTCTCTGAAGAGGTGGAACAAGGAACACTTCAGCATGTTGGATAGGAAAATCAATGACCAGGTGAATTTTATTAACTATGTTGATGGGAAAGGCAATATCGAAGCTCTCTTTGAGGAGGATATTTCTGCTAGGAGATCTGCTACTGCTGAGCTTTGGAGGCTCTCTAGCCAGAAAGACAATTTGCTTTGTCAGAAATCTAGACAGAGTTGGCTGAAGGAAGGCGATTCAAACTCTAAATTTTTCCATGCTTCTATCAACCAGAGGAGACGAAGTAATAGAATTCCTGGTTTGTTTATTGAGGGGGAGTGGGTTGATGATCCGCCTAGGGTCAAAGAACACATTCGTTCTTTTTTCAAAGCTAGATTTGAGTATTCTCATTGGAATAGGCCATCCCTGGTGGGATTGATTTTGTTAATATTTCGGATGAGGATAATTCTTTCCTAACTGCCGAGTTTGAGGAAGTTGAGATCAAAGAAGCTGTTTGGAGCTGTGAGGGTGATAAAAGT
>NC_032028.1:20209968-20337989 GCF_001865875.1 Lupinus angustifolius | reverse complement strand
CAATGCCTCTTTCACTGTGTTGGTTCCTAAGAATGGGTGCCCGCAAGGGCTTGGTGACTTTAGACCGATATCTCTTGTTGGCTGCATCCAGAAGATCATCTCTAAACTCCTCGCGGTTCGTATCAAGAAAATTATTCCTTCTGTTATTTCTGAATGTCAGACTGCTTTTCTAAAAGGTCGATATATTATGGATGAAGTGGTTATTGCTAATGAGATAATTGACTAGGCTAGGAAGAATAAAAATGAGGAGTGCTTCATCTTTAAGGTGGATTTTGAAAAAGCTTATGATTCAGTTAACTGGAGTTTCCTTCTATATATGATGGAAAGGATGGGTTTCTGCGTTAAGTGGATGAATTGGATTAAGAGTTGCCTTCAATCTAACTCAGTGTCTATCCTGGTTAATGAGAGTCCTACTAGTGAGTTCAATATTGTTAGGGGTCTGAGACAAGGTGACCCAATTGCCCCTTTCCTTTTCCTTATTGTTGTTGAGGGTCTTGCTGGGATTATGAGATCTGGGTGGCTAAAAGGTTATTCAAAGGTTATGAGGTGGGTAAAGACAAGGTCCTTATTTCGCATCTGCAGTATGGTGATGATACTTTGCTTATTGGTGCTAAGTCTGCTGAGAATATCATGGTCCTTAAAAGCATCCTGAAATGTTTTGAGCTGGTCTCTGGGTTGCGGATTAATTTTCATAAAAGTCAATTTATTGGTATCAACTCTGATGAAGACTTTGTTCAGATGGCGGTTCATAAGCTGTTTTGTTGTGTTGGTTTTGTTCCTTTCAAATTCTTAGGAATTCCAGTTAGTGCCAACCCTATGAGGATTGCTACGTGGTCTCTTGTCATTGAATCCTTTTAAAAAAAGGCTCTCTTCTTAGCAACACAATCTTATCTCATTTGGTGGTCGTGTCACTCTCATCAAGTCGGTTCTTAACTCTCTATCTATCTATTTCTTTTCTTTCTTTAAAGCTCCAGTTGCTGTTATCCTTGAGTTGGAGAAAATTCAGAGAAGGTTTCTTTGGGGTCGAGGGGAGGATAGAAGAGGTGTTCATTGGGTGAGTTGGAGTAAGGTTTGTAGGTCTAAAGGGGAGGGGGGTCTTGGTGTTAAAAACTTGAGTCTTTTTAATTTGTCTTTGTTGGGTAAATGGAGGTGGCGTCTTCTTTTTGAGTGTGATGCTCTTTGGGTGAGAGTTCTTCGTTCTAGATATGTTGCTAGGATGGGAGGGTCAGGTGGTTTCTCTAATCCTGAGTGTTTTAAGAGAGGCTCCCCCTGGTGGAGGGATTTAGGGTGTCTGGGTAATAGGCTTTTCGGTAACCGATTACTCTAAGTGAATTTTAAATTCAATGTTGGACAGAACATTTGGGTAACCGATTACTCAATATTGTAATCGGTTACTGAGAGTTGTTGCATTAGATTTTCAAATTCAAAGTGAATGAGTTTCAACCCAAAAGATATGGTTTCATTCCAATCTATTCCTACCATTTCAAATAGGCATTTTTGCTGGTTGGAAAACCTATATAAATGTATTGAAACTCATAATCACAACATACAACTTTTATACAGCTCTCACACAATTCTGAAAAATTCTCTCACTATTTTTCTGCACTTTTGCACTCAGTTCTTAAACTTTCAAAACAGAATTTTTCTTAGTTACTTGAAGTAATTGTTTCAAGTTACGTTTTACAAACCTATTGAGCAATCTTACTTAGTATACAAGAGAGTTATTGGATTGCAAGTGATATTATATTTCATACTTGTAAAGACAATCCAAGTCACTGTTATAATTCTTCATTCATTGTAAATACTTTCTTTCAGGGGTGTAGTAAGAAAAGGTATAAAGGTACTTGAAAATGTGTTTTCCAATGTGATAAGTATTAGTAAGTGTGTAAGGTACATAGAAGTCTCAGGGTGAGATATTACAATTACAACTCATAATATTTACTGGAAAATCTCTTGTGCTACAAGAGTACTGGACGTAACCTTCGATGAAGAAGAATGTGAACCAGTATAAAATTCTGGTATACTCTCTTCTCTCTTTATCTCTTCAATTATTTACTTGTTATTTTCTGCAAACTATTTTCGTTGCTCTTAACTCTTGATATTGCAGTAAAAATTGGCCATAATTTTTAAGTAAACTAATTCACTCTCCCTCTTAGTTGCAATCTCATTCTTACATATATGTGATGAAACTAGATAAAGTAGTGATTACTCGCTAACTAGTGTTTTAAATTATGGGATTTATAGAAGATTATGAGAAAATATGACAATAGAGTCATAATTGTGGTCATGATGTTGGAAATATATTTGTGTATTTCTACATTTATGTCTAAGATCCAATCTATCATTAAATACAATTAAAGTAATTGTATTTATTTATTTTATCATATATGTTATTTAATTAAATAGATTATATGATAAGGTCATTGATTAAAAATTAAAGACTTGTTATTACAATAGAAATTATAATAATGAGAAACATGTCTTCCATAATTTTTGGTCTAAATTGTTCTTGATCATAGAATCATTAAGAATAGGACATCAATGACTCAGATAGATCAATATATGTGTGACAATATTTATTGGATATATATTAATATATCTCATTTATTAAATTACACATATAGATGATGCATATGTGGATATGATCATTGAACTGACTTAACTGAGAATTCCTAATAGTTAAGATTACCTTAAATTGTCAATAGGAGATTCTCAAGAAGAAATGAAATAGTTTCTTTTAACCTGAGATTAACATAGTAATTAACATGTTATTTGTTATACTTTGATTTCGGACATATAATGTCTTAGGACGTTATTTGAATGAATATTATGTATGATTAAATGCGTGTAGAATTAATGATTAATCAAGAAAGAATCCATCAACTCTTGGTACTGAGTTTGAGCTCTACAATAAAATAAGACATTGGTCAAGATATTACAATGAATAAAGAAATGAGTTTCCTTGAGTCATCATGACAACTTATTAAAGTTTGACAATCGTACCATACTTTAAAGTTAGTCAAGGGTTGTAAAGATGGAATGAACTATTTCAATTAATCTTCTAGTGGTTCTTAAAAGTAAAATATATATTCCTTCATGTTATCTGGTCGTTAATGGGTGTTGCTAGGCGACAACCTTGATTAGTAAACTAATTTAGATTATTTACTATCAGTTTAGTATTTAACCTATAGGGTCACATGCTAACTAATGTTCTAATCTTTGCGAAATAATTATATTATTTGATAATTAAATTGGAGAATTTAATTTCATAAAATAAATAATTTTATGAAATATTATTTTAATTCTTTGCTAGCACCAAGAATTTAAATAAAAAAAAATAAATATTCTATAACATTTATATATAGCTGAAAAATAAAATAAAAAATAAGTTATTATGTTGTTTTCTAAAACAATATGTAGTAATTAGTTTGCAACATTTCAAATTTATAGTACCACTTGAAGAGTTGTAATATATATAGATATATATATATAATATGAATAGATGTCTTTTGATATCCAAAAAATGGAGGGACTTTTTTCCAGCATAACATTGCATAGTGCATGCATCACACACATATATATATATATATATATATATATTCATGTATATGTTTATTTTAGTAGGTTGTTGAGTGAACAATACACCAACGTAATAATAGAGAGAGGAAGAGTTTTCTTTCACTGTATTGGCAATAACAAAAGAAATTTTGTGTTATCCTTTTTATGCAATTTTTTCTCTTCGTTATTTGATGCATGTACATATATAAGAGTTTTTGTAAGTAACAAATCTTAATTTTAGAATACTTTATTTTCTGTTGCATTGGTTCAAAGAGTTAATAGCAAAGATTGGTCTCGGTGTGGATACACGTGTAGAGTCTTCATAATTTTAAAGAACAACTTTAAAGATTCAGAAACTACAATTGTATACACATTTTATATACAATATTTTTATTATATATAAGTTTAGACACAAATAGATCCATGTTTATTCTACTATGTGTTAAGAACACCTTAAAATATCTTTCGCATGATGTCATTGTAGAGACTCCCGAGATAGTAGTATAGTAGTTGCGTGTTCATAGCATGTTAGTATTGTTGGGATGAGATTCGAAGTCTTAATATCTTTGACTTTCATTCCTTAAACATTTCACTTTAACTATCATATCACTTTATGAATTCTTTTTTTAATTTGTTATGAGTGAAACTTGTCTTTCACTTCATTCCTTAAATCATTCACCCTAACTATTAGACCATCTAATTACTCCCATAAATATCATCTTATATATTTCATTTTTCTTTTTCTCCTCCATCCTTTTCCCAAGTCACATTTTTGATACAGATTTGCTGCAATGATGAGCATCAAATCCAATATTATATATTGTGCAGAAATATACATATTAAATGATTTCCCATACACTAGTTCTCATAAAATTCGAAATGAGTACTTTGCATATATAGATTCTGCATCATTTGTATATGGAAGCTAGTTCATGACATAACTCTATCTCTACCTATTTCTTTTTTGCCTGGCTTGCATACCAACCCATCAGATGCAGAATCACAAAGCTTCCCTTGTTACCAACATGGCAAGTTGGCAACACTATATATATCTTGAGAGAAAACATATGTAATAGCGTAAAAGTTTTATATATTGTCATTACATCATTTATCATTCATGTTTACCAGGCGAGACTAAAGAGTATTTTTTTGGCTCATGACAACCGGAAAGAAGTTGGGCTCTGGCTCTGATACCATGTTAAGGTTCCATCTCAAAACCAATTGGCAATAAGAGGAGTAGTCCAACATGTATTTAAATTATTATCGAGACAATGAGGTCGGCGATGTGGGACTTACTTTCCAACATTTCCCTCATTTCCTCTCCAAAATTCAACTCCAAAACTAACCCTTAGTATTAATAAATTTACATTGAAATAATTTTGAAGTTACCCATTTTAGGAGTAAAGCTCTCTCACACATTTGTATCACGCCCCTTGTATTATTTATGAGACTCGGACATAATTTTGTTTAAAAATATATATCAATAATAAGACCAATAAAGTATTGGCTTTATGCTCACGAAAATGTAGGGTCCAAATTGTTATATTACTAATTACAATGTAAAAAAATCCAATGTATTTGAGGTTATTTGTTTTGGTACACAATGTGATAGTTTCAATTGTTTAACTACTAATCTATTTAGCATAGTGGTTTGAGGTGTTACATCTTATCCCACAACACTTCCTTGAAGACATATAATTCATAGACATATATTACATTTTGGCTATGGTCCCATAACAAATCAATCATTTATTATATGAAATTTGCTTACAAGTTTTTTGCAAATAGATACATTAACATGAATACATTCACAATGCAACCTACTAATCTCCAATGAAAATCAAAAGCGTCATTAAAGGTTGTTGCACTTGCTTAGAGACTCTTTCTAGAAAGATTGACAACCATTGAAGCCTTACTTACAAGGGGAATCATTCCATCGGAGGGAGGAAGACCCTTATGCAGATTTTGTGACGAGCAACCAAAATATTCTCAACACCTCTTATTCATCATGCATGTTCAGAAAATTTACGTGGATAGTCACACGTTTGGTATATGTTTCAAAATATTTACAGAAGTAGTGTATCTCATCCACGACTTCCCTGACATATTCTCTCTCCATGGAAGTTGTGTACCCTAAACATGACTTCCATTGTATATTAGTAATAAAATAATTATGTAGCCTAGTGGTTCTTGGTTTTTATGGGAACCTAGAAGTCCATGGTTCAACACCGATCCCATCCACGACTTCCCTAAAAAATAACTATTTCTGTAAATATTTTGAAACATATACTAAACTTGTGATAGTGTAGTCAAACTACACTATCCAAGTAAATTTTCCATGCATGTTCACTTATTAAGTTTGGTAATTGATGTACAATTGGCTTGATCTTAGCATTGTCATCCCTTCAGATCCATCTTCCCACTTTACCATCCATATGGGCATGTCAATCAACAACAAATGTCGAAAGCTTTGGATTAGAATATGGTTAGCAATAATATGGTATATTTGTTAGACATAAATGATTTTATATTCAATTCAACTCAGACATCGGCACGACAGGTTGTAGAAGCAGTGAAAGTAATTAAAGTCTTGTCTTTAGATTAATAGCAAATGTGGCAAGCTCACACTGCCCTATTCAGTCTGGGTTATCAATCTCTGCGAATATTTCTTGAAATTGTTTTGAACAACTTTTATTCCTTAGACATGTCATCTTGTGTTTTTATGATTTTTTAAGTCTTGCAACTTACTGTAACTCTCTTGTACCTTCGTGATACCTCTTTAATGAAATTATTTTGTTTCCGATTAAAAAAAATGAAATCATACACCTCAAAGCAAAAATTTCAAATAGTTACGAACAATATGTTGGTCTAGTGGAGTAACATCCCGTTAGATCCTCAGGATAACTAAAAGATCAAATGTTCAATTTCTGAGAGCAACACTTGTTGGGAGGGATAGACACAAACCCAAAAATGGATTAATTCTTTATCCAAAAAGGTGAGAGAATATCATTGATATTTCTAATATTTCCAATAACCCACATGTAAGAATCATGTGCTACATTTTAAATGTTCAAAACCCTAGCAAAAATTGTAGCTACAATATTTATTAAATTTATAAAGAAGGACATACATGAAGACACCCAATAATCATACACAACCTTCTTATACTATGCAATAACCCTATTTAGTGAAAACCAAAATGACCATGAAAGCTAGAGTGAGATGGAGACATATAATTGTGATAATGGCAGCACTAAGGGTGGAAACAGGTCAGGCCGCTTATCAGAGGATATTATCTGGCCTATAAAGGCTATATCAGGTCGGACTTTTTTCGTGAACATGTTAGACTTAGGCTTTTTAAAAAGCCTATTTACTTTAACAGGTCAGGTTTTAGGTCATCCAAAATGTCTATTAAACCTGACAGACCGACCTATTTAGTTATATTATGCAATATATTTATATTATACAATTTTAATATATGTAATATTATAATATATAAGTAATTTTAATATAAAAATGTATACAAAAATATAATTTAGTTGTTAGTGTTAGAAAAATCTAATTAAAAGTAGAAATATTAACATATTTAAATGTATACATGATGACATATTTTAATATTATATAGTATAACAGACTTTTAAACAGGATAATAGGCCAGACTAGGTTTTTATACAGGTCAAACCTAGGCTTTGAAAAAAAAATTAAACAGAATTACAGACCAGACCCAGACTCCTATATGCTATATAGATTGAGTTTGTTTAAGGTAAAATTTGGTCTAGTCTAACCTGTTTCCAACCTTAGGGAATACTAAACCAAATTGTACTCATTAAATTTAAGATGTGTACAATTAGGTTAGTTGAGGAAATTAATAAAATTAATTAGATTAATTAAGGTCTAGAAACTACTCAATTAAGTTAACTTTAAAGTTGAGATCAAGAGGGCTCTAAACAAAGAAATCACATGTCACATGGTCAACAAAATGGTACACCTCAAGCAGATTCCTTTTATTCATTTCAAATATGTACTTGTTACTTAGGTTAATCTTAAATTGCTAGTATTCAATGCATATTTTAGCCAATGTCTCTCCATAAGCTAGGTATTTAGGATATCAAAAGTGAGCTATTCTAAGATAAAAAGAAAATCACTTAATTGGATCCATATTAGATCCATATAAGTATAAAATTAATTTCAATAAATAGTTTATATAAATTATAATTTTTTATTATTTTGAGATTATATATAATCTATTTTTTATTACCCTGAAATCATGTAAATATATTATCATTTAGACCATAACTATTTATATATATATATATAGTAATTATTTCAAAATATATAATTAAATGTTTCATACCCATCAATATCTCTTATCCATCTTGATATCCACTTATAGATGTGGGTCCCACCCATTGTATCCTATTATAACTTGATTTAAAAACAACAAAATATATAAGAGAAACAAATTTATGATTCATACTAGATGAGTTTTATATATTATTATTATATTATTTATTATTTATGCATGTTTATTTATTATTGATTCTTCAAAAAAGAAATATAATTAAATAATAAATGATATATTAATTATGTATAAAAATTTCACTAAATAAAAAAAAGAAGTAATTTATACACGGTTAGTGTAAAGATTTATATACAGACATCACATTATTCACCGTTCATTTTCATTATTTTTTCTAAAAAGTCAGAAATTACTAAATATCAATGATGAAGAATACAGTAACAGTGTATAAAACTTATACACGATTAATGCATATATATTTTTCTCTTTATAAATGATTTTCATAAACCCTAAAATAGTAAGTAATAACGAAACACATTTGAATGGATCCTCCTGGTCGTGCTATCCCTAAAATACGCCAAGTCGGATTCTTCACTTCCGGAGCTCCACCCGACCCATCTCATTCGGGTCCACCCGACCCGAATCATATTCCTTCTTCGCCCGTTATCATTCCTCCCTCTCGCCACCTCTCCGATAACCTCCTCCTCCACTCTCGCCTTCTTCCTCCGCCGCATTCCTACTCCTCCGCCGCCGCCGATTTCTTTACTTCTCCGTTGTCGTCTGTGCATTTGCCTTCGCCGTTGTCTGCTTCTTATTCTAGTATGATGGCGGCTTCCGGTGAGGGTGGCGCGAAGGGGAATAGTGGTGGTGGAAAGGTTGCTTCGTCGTATCCATGTGGTGGATTTGATTTGAGCACGGCGATGAAGAAGAGTGGTGGTTCGGGTTAGATTGTTATTCAGCTTTTTGCTTTAAGGATTTGTTGAGTTTTGATTTGGTTTAGATTATATTTTGCTTTGTTTGAACTAGTTTTGGATGAGGAATTTTGAGTTGAATTTGAAAATGCATGATTAGATTTGATTAGTTTTGTTATTTCTTTGTGTGTGATGCTCTCAAATTCGGGTTTAAGTTTGTAAATATGAGTTTTAATGAATTTTTAGTTTTGCTGAGCTTATATGGATTAGAAATTAATTCATTTCGAGCTGCACGGCTGATTGAGTTCGGGATCGAATCTTGTCTTTGGGCTTTGTACTATATTTGAGGATACAGTGAGACCTTACACCATTGGATCAACTCCTTTTTGGTTTGGTTTTCACTTTTAGTTTGCAGGAAAGCTATGTTCTTATAAGGAGACTAATAGCAATAGTAAAGTGTGGCTTTTGATTTATGAAGTATGTACTTGAGATAGAAAGTAAGAGACTATTTGATTTGATCGAGATTCTAGATAGAGCCTATGATCTTGTTCTTGCAAAGTAATTTAATGAGTTTCAGAAAGGAAGGGACTCTCTTTGGATTTGTGAATTTGAATATGTCATGCACTGTTGGTGGAGACCGGAGGATCCTTTTGAGACATGATTGGCGTACAATGAAGGGTCTTCTTTGAATTCTTTGAATATGCTAAAACTATTATTACTTTTTAGGTAAATAGTAAATTCCATTACCTGGACATACAATACATATAAAACTTATATTGACTAGAAATGAATTGAGGTTTTATTCTATTTATTAAAGGGGATATATCTCTTTTCGCAAGATGTTAGTTTCTTTTTGTTCTCTTATATTCCCCTAATGTTGACTTTAATACCATTGGCAAGTTTGAACTTATGATGTATAGTTGTTGAATATGCCTGATTTGCTTGTTTTCCCAGTATGTGTGAATGTCATCTAATGAGAAAAATTGTTGTCTCCATTTATGATCAAATTTTCTTTTCTTTATTGGTTTGAGTTTTTTATCCATTTTCTTCTTTTTCAATCCCCAATTAGAAAAAGAAAAGTCAAACAAAGGAGGAGGATCAGCAGAAATGAAAGACCAATTAAAACAACAGAAACCGAAAACCTCAAGAGCTGAAAGACGTGCTCTTCAAGAAGCTCAACGAGCTGAAAAAGGTATGTATTAGTGTGTTCTTGCTTTATCAGAACTGTTACTACTTTTTGAGCTATCTCACTGAAAGTCTGGAAGTGCATTTACCGTGGATATATCTTCGATTATATGTGTTTCTTATTCAGCTATGTCTATTTGGACATAATATTTTTTCAGGCGTTTGCTCAGTGTACATGGACTCAAATATTGTTTTCGAATGATTTCTAAAAGCCAAAAATGGGAATTTATAGTTTTCTTTCATGTGTATTCTTTTCTGCATAACTGATGATGATGCTAATTGGTTAGCTTGTTGATGAAAAACTTGTCACTAGCTGAAGGAAATAAGGCATATGGAGCTGCTACTTCCGCAAATGCAAAACCAGCTAAAGCTGCAAAACCCGCACAGAAACTTGATAATTCTGCAGCTGCAGCCTCTGAGAAGAAGGCAGGTGATCCACCAGAAAAGGATAGAAAGAAGGATGTTCCTCAACCACGTATGCAGTATGATGACAAGAACAGAGTGGAGAAGGCTAGACGCCGAGCAGTGGTGAAACAAACTGAAGCTAGGAACAGGGTCGAGTTGTTCAGGCATTTACCACAATATGAACATGGTAGTCAGCTTCCAGATCTTGAGGCAAAGTTTTTCCATCTTGATTCTGTGCATCCTGCTGTTTATAAGGTATATTATACTGTTATTTGCAATACAATTCATATTTATTGTAGGGTCTCAAAGTTTTTCACTAGCAGTAAAATTATGAACGGTCTTCCCGATAGGTGACATTATATGGTTCATTGATGGTTGATCAAAATCATGTCCAGACGATGATATAGGCTTAATTTCAAGTTCAACCACATGGGTTATATTTCAGATGGAATGTTGTGCAACCTTCATTCCTTAGGTGTCAGTACAAGAGAGAAACAAGAGGGGGTGAAAGAAAGACCAAGTAGTAGATCATTTGAAGCAGTGTAGTTTAAGCAGCTCTGATTTTGTAAATTTTCAAAGGGAAATAAATCTGTGCAAATAGTTAGCATTAGGTATAGTTATCGACTCGGCTATATATTGCACTGTATCATCTTACCTTATATACTATCTGCTACTTAAGAAGTCAAGTTAAATGAGATCCAAATGTAATTAAATTGCCTTTAGCCACCTTCATTTATATGACAATATGCTTTAATGAGTCAAATTGTGATAAAAGTTTCATGATGTTCTAGTGGATAGGACAGTGATTAGGACTTTTGTTGCTGCTCTGAAAATTAGACCTTTTTACATATATTTTATCAAAGAGTAATGATATAATTACAGTTTTTTCTCTTTCACTTCCTTTTACACCTCATCTTTCTATATCTCTCTTCCTTTTCCATCACATCTCTTTCTATATCACTTTTCCATACACCACCTACACCTAAAAAGGTGGTGTGGCATAATCATTTTCCTTTATCAAATCTTATTGATCTTCACTGTGGTTGTCAGGTGGGATTGCAGTATCTGCTTGGGGATATATCTTGTGGCAATGATCGTTGTATTGCAATGCTTCAAGCATTTCAAGAGGCCATCAAGGACTATCGGGTTCCACCTGAGAAGACTCTAGTGAGAGACTTAACAGCAAAAATAAGTAGCTATGTTTCATTCCTTATTGAGTGTAGACCTCTTTCAATCAGCATGGGAAATGCAATTAGATTTCTCAAAAGCCGAATAGCCAAGCTACCTTTGGCCCTGTCCGACTCAGAAGCAAAAATTTCTCTTCAGTCAGATATTGAACGTTTTATAAGTGAGAAGATTATACTTGCCAACAAGGTGATAGTCAAGCATGCTGTCACAAAGATAAGAGATGGTGATGTTCTTCTAACTTATGGGTCGTCATTGGCAGTTGAGATGTTACTGTTACATGCACATGAGTTAGGAAAACAATTCCGTGTAGTGGTAGTTGACTCTCGTCCAAAGCTTAGAGGGAAACTTTTGCTTCGCAGGCTTGTGGAGAAAGGTCTTAATTGTACATACACTCATATAAACGCTGTTTCCTACATTATGCATGAAGTTACTCGAGTTTTTCTGGGTGCCGCATCCGTGTTATCCAATGGAACAGTTTATTCAAGTGTTGGGGCGGCATCTGTTGCAATGGTTGCTCACACGTTCCATGTACCTGTCATCGTATGTTGTGAGGCCTATAAATTTCATGAAAGGGTGCAGCTGGATTCAATATGCTCGAATGAACTCGGTATGTATATTAACAGTTGTAGATGATGAAGATTCTATTTACTATTTACCATTGGCCTTTTACCTGATGTTTATATGATGTTCTTGCAGGGGATCCTGATGTCATTTCTAATGTTTCGGGTAGAGGTGATGTCAACTACTTGGATGGCTGGGCCAATATCGAAAATCTGCAACTTTTAAATCTGATGTAAGCATTTGTGTTGATAGAATACAATGCCAAATTGTCATTCAATGTTTTTAAAATCATATTAGATTGGCAGGTTCAACCAGTTACACTGTTAACTAGCCATGTTATTGCTTTGATAATTTTTTATTATGCTGTCTGGTTCGATCTCAAGTTCATTAATTTAGCTGACTAAAGTAATCAAAACATGAGTCAGCTCTCACTAGTTCGATGTCTATCGGTTTTTAAAACATTGTTGTTATATCCTGACTCTAACCCTCTTCTTTCTAAATTGATGGCAGTTATGATGCAACACCTTCAGATTATGTTTCAATGATAGTCACAGATTATGGCATGGTAAGTTCTGGAATTTTAAATGGATGTATAATTTCATATATTTGCTGCTAAAGTATTCCTATAGTGCATTTGATCCTGTCACTTCATAATTTTCATTGTCCAACTTGTCTTTGGATAGATATACTGAGAGCATAAACTTTTTCACTAATTTTAGCATAGAAAAATCTTAAAGAAAAAACGAAACTTTCAGGCGTACTTAGTCAAATACACCGTAAATAAACTTTAACATTTCCTCTCTTTCCCTGAATATATAAGCAAAAGGGAGTTATTGAAAAGAATAGGGACACTAGAAGAATAAAGGACAAGAAACCATACCTTAATGAACTTGTTAATACTTGTAACAACAAATCCCTTGGTACATGCATATTTTCTCCAACTTAAACCATGACATGGTTTACGCGTTAGATATATTTGGTTCACATTTATATTCTGGCAGGTTCCTCCTACAAGTGTGCCTGTAGTTGTGAGAGAATATGGAAGAGAACAGGTCTGGATATAAATTAAGCAAACGTGGGTCATCTCAATCATGTGGGCGGCGCAAAATCCTCATTTTTACTCCGAATCAGCCGAGCAACCATAGATTTTAAGATTGTTGTGATGCATGTTTATGTAACATTTTCCTATTTTGGAATAATGTATACATTTCTGTATTTGCCTGTCTAGCAAAGAGTGCCAATTTTCGCCTCTCCACGCAGATTTAGCTCTGCATTTTCATTTGTAACTGTTCTTTTTTCTTGTATTGTTCAGATTTGGATAAGTTATTCTTATTCAGTCACAATTTTGATGTAGAAAGTTTTTATTAATTTCTTTTCAATGTAGCTGTTTTTGGAAGTTGTGGCTGAATAATTGTGTTCAATGAGTTTAGTTTGGTCTTGTATTTTGATGTGCTCATTTACTTGGATGAGTTGGATCTAATTTCTACGAGACTATGAACACCACTTATTTTCCTTTGTTTCTTTAACCTTTTGGTTCAATTCAATCTACATTTATGCATACACTACAACATACATATAAATTATAAGAAGTGTGAAGAGATACTTTTAGTCCTTATAAATTTTTGTGTACTAATTTGATTCCAAAATAATAAAAATACAAATCTGTAAATTATAAACTTGTACTCATAGATTATGGATATGAGTCCTAACCATTCCCGGAATAATGAGAAATGTTAAAAATGACTATTTTGACTCACACTTAGTATTTTTTTAATCATTTTAAGTTTTTCAATTTTATAAAGATTAAATTGGTACAATAAAAAAATTTTGACGAGTCAAAATAAGTTTTTACTCTTGTAAAAACTAATTCTCTTCATATAGTCAATATGACCTTTCTTGAAGCAAATTAAATAACTACTATTTTATTATTACTTTAAATAAGCATTTTCTTTGTCGAACTTTATTTTATTATAATTTTCAAGTTTTCTTTTTCCTTCTATAATTATAGAAAAGACAATTGGGTTGCCCAACATCTTGCAAAATGGGTGATGCATGTATCTGTATATGGGGTTTTGATTTGAAAAACCACAACTTTCTTGCTAATCATTTGATTCATTATTGTTCCATTAAGTATCTAAATGTAGATTGACAATCTTTTTTCAAATAGCTAGTGAAAAAAATTCTCAATTTTTTTAGTATCTTTCACAAAATGAGAATTCAAAGACTTGAATATCTAACCTACTCAATGTTAAATTCGCATGGTTTTGCAGTCTAACATTGCTTACATTTTTAATGGTATCTTTAGAGAGAGTAACACCAATGTTCTTCAATAATATGTTGTACCTTTCATTATCCGGAACACATTTATTGTTCCATAATGTATGTTACTCAATGTGCCAAGATTATGATTGGTTGATAAAATGTATTTAAATTAAAATTTTAATAGTTAATTATTTTTCTAACCAATCACAGACAGCGACACATGGTTTTTTTGGTTCCCACAAATATCCTCGCGCTGGAGACAATCCTGTCCGAGCCGGGAACATCCACCTGTATGTGGAGCTAACTCTCCCAGCGGGTATTTTTTTCATCCACAAGACTCGAACCCAAAACATTACTTAAGGGAAATCAAACATGTACCCCTTGAACCAACACCCCGTTCATTATCATATTTGCTAGTAACTAGTAATTGATCAAATCACATACTGTCATATCCAAAAAAAGTGGAAAATTCACAACAAAGTGATACTTATTATATGGCAAAGATTTTAAACATATGTAAAACCTCCACTTGTTTCACAAACTGTCCAAATATTCTGTAAAAATGACACAACAGTAATACATGTGATAATCCATTGTACAAGCAAATAAAAGAAAGGAGATGGTTTTTTCAGTTATGAATCCTAGTAACAAATAAACGAGAGTGAACAAAAGCTATCAGAAAATGGCTAAATCTGTCAACTTCACCAAAACATTGTAAAATTGGTCCCTAACAAGTAAAAGGGTAAACATGATTTCAACCTATGAATGGTGGAAATGTATCTTCTCAAAACCTACCGATACAACCCTGTTGATGCCTACTCACCTTCGACTGCGATAGTGCCGGTCTTCTGAAATGTCTCTGTTTTGGGATGGACGGTCTCGGTCTCTGTCATACAGGCTTCCAGAGCTCCGGTTTCCATGTCTACCTGAATCCCGGTCCCGGGGTGAGGGAAGCCTCTCTGAAGATGATGAGTAATATAGAGAATGGAAGGAACTAGGATGTGAGGATTCTTCATCATGCAAAGGACTTCTCCTACCCCTTTCTGATTGGAATCTCGACCTTGGAGGACTTCTTTGGGCAGAATCATGTCCACCATACCTCGGATGAAAACTAAACCTGGGTGAACTAAATCCTGGATCCCCTGGAGGAGCATCATCCCTGAAATCCCCTGGCGGTCTCTGATCACGAAAATGTCCTCTGCTGCCATAATCTGTACTATGATTTGACCTGTGCTGCGGTAAGTTTCTGTCATAACTCGAGGGTGCAGCCCCAGCAGCCCACAATCTTTCATCAGCATCTTCTGGAACCGGAGCGTTTATTCCAGGAAATTCAACAGTCATTTTCTGTTTTGGTTTCGATTTATCTACTTCCATAATTTCCCCATCCTCTTGTTCTGCAATCTCCCTATCAGTGTATATTGTGATGCCTGAAGGCTCATCCTCATCATCCACATCTAAATTCCAAAACAAGAGAAATTTGGTACCCCAGATGCATTGACTATAATTGGCATAAACTAATTTGATATCAAAAAATATAAAAATAAGAAACTTATAGAAGAAGTATATATATAATAACAGATATAGGTTCATTAAGTTTAGAAATGACACATGCAACAATCTCTTAGCAGACTTCTTGAAATTTTGTCGAGAAAACTTGTCCATAATCATATTAAACATCAAATATCAATTAGAAATATACACACTGTTAAAGGCAAAGTAATCCAAAGCACTGCTTAAAATATTGTTGAAATTATAGAATGCACTTATAAGATTCCTCATACACTTGACATCCATTTTCAATTTTTTTTTCAAGTAACATTTTAGAAGTGAAAAATAATATCATATGTTAAGTAATTACACTTATACAACCATTCAAATTTCCTTCAAGTTTTTATCTTGAAAGTGTTAATGAACCAGCTTAGCATTATGACTGTAAGAGTTTTATTTTTTTCTTTACAATCAATATTTCTACTTTCTACATTGTGCTCAATAAATAAAATATTCAAACTTAGTACTTCCAAGACTGATATAATTGAGGTGAAGGAAATGTATTTTACCTAGATATCCAGGTGGGTATCCAATTTCCCGCATTCTTTTAAGCCATGGAGGAGGATCAAGCTCCTGCATAAAACATTTTCTAATTTCATAGACCATAAAAATCTACCGCGCATCTCAGAAGTCTCTATTGTATGGTTATGTTATATACTTCATCATAATTACAACCCATTTAGACATTCTAACTTCTTTATTATTATTATTATTTAGACACAACCAGTTTAACGAGTTGATAAATTGCTACATGCCTACACCCAACACATTCTGTATATAAAGTTTTTCCAATATTTATTTCCTAATAATACATATAAAGCCACTTTACAGTTTAGAGGTTTTATAACTTGAAGAATCAAGTTCATATTTAGCTTGAAAAAGATATGGTGAAAAAACCAAATGATTAACCCTATCTTATGCAAAATTGAATATAACATTTTAATAAAGGAAATTCGGTACACATGCACGAACATAGTTGAACTATACTAAATTTTCAATTTTTTTGTAAGTCTCTGCATTTTCCTCTCCTCTTTTCACATTTTCATGCTATCTATGTATTGAGCACTATATGCATCCTATATTGGAGCACATGTTGATCAAAATTTAATGGTTTACTAACAAGGAGGCAATAATTTGTGCAGTGCACGGTCTTTTCAGTCTGTTAGTCTATTTGGTTGGAGTGCAACACACTCACTTCTTTAAAGGAGCACATTTGACCCTAAACCTTTTATGAGATTTGCAGATTGTCTACATGACTTCTCTCTACTATTCTGCTCAAGTCTGTTTCAGGGAGTTAATATCTCCGATATGCAGAGATTGAGCAGCTTGGCTGCGATGTTGATTTTTCTTGATTATCTTTTGTTTTTCCTACACCGAGGATATCCTATTTTCCCTCATCTCTTTCATTTTATCAATCCCAGAAAATATAGACCTTACAACTAAAAAGTGTATTATGAAACTTAAAACATCAAAACAGCAATTTGAATAACAGGTCTTACCCCCAAGCCTAAGAGTTGACGGGTTACATCATCAAGAGCACCTGGTCTCAAACCAGCATACTTCCCAGTTGGAGAACTCTGATAATATCGAGTTGGGTTGCGGGAAGAAGCATTCTGGTTCCTCCGGGACTTAAGTTGCTTGCGAGCATTATTGACAGCAACATTGTCACGAGGTCTTGTACATTCTCTCAAAGAATGACTGTATGAACCACAGTTGAAACACCGAGCAGCAGCATCAATGATCTCCAGACCCCTACAATAAGTTTTAAAAAATATCAAAGACAGCACAATATTGTGATGGAAGCTAACAGTATATCTTTCCAATAAATATATAGAAATTGCACAAATGAGCAGGACACTCTTTTAAATAAGTGATTGAATGATTCATCAAGAATTAGTCACATACCACCAGAACATATGATGCATGCAAAACGAGTTAACTACTTCAAGATGCTAAAAAAGAAGAAAAACATTTGAAGTGAAATCAAAGTAAAAAGATCTATGAAATTCAATTCCACAATAAAAAATCTGGAGAAGTTCCCGTAATCCCAAAATCCTTTTTTTTCTTTTTGTCACTAAGTGTAAATAGGAATCAACCTGGAACTGTTTTTGATGACTTTATTTTTATGTCCTTCCCGATCTTTTGCTCAACATGAAAGAACAGCAGCTCCTTGACATATTTAGGCACAATCCACTTACAACATGCAGATACCAAAATGGTTGCAGCAACAGGAAAACGAATAAGCAAATGAAAAGTGTTTTTAGATTGTGCTTATGTAAGCCAAAATCCAACTGACACCGACAAATATGTCCTCCCTTGCTCTTAGCCTTTAACATAAAATGCAATAAGAATATTTCTGATGCCTCTGTCTCAATTCTCTCATGATAACAAGAAAACTAGAGGGTGTGGCAAAAGAATGAAGTACCAAAACTTGCTCTTGTTTAATAAGATCACAATGTGAAATTTCTCCCCGTTGGTAACACAGATACCAACTAGAGATGATTATTCATCCAGAGGGATAGAGAACACAAAGAAAACAGAATTCTGCTACGCATATCATCCCAACAAATAAATTTCCAGAACCACACCTCAATATCAATACCATAGTCACCTGATGTGTGGTTCTCTTTGGTACTGGTATGGGTACACTGCACACTACCCTATCAAATAGTTGGGTGGTGGTATACTTAGTTAATATGTTCTATACATATGCAAGCAAGGTAATAAAAAAAGAAAGAGGATGAGTTCTTTCTTTTTTCATTTAGGAGTTAGGAGTCATGTGAGTGTATGCTCGCTATAGTTATATTATTACCATTGACTATTAATTATAAATAACTAATAATATATTTTAAAACATTTTATTTTAATTTTCTTTGATCTAATTCCATATTTAATTTGTCATTTATGATCTAATATGATTTAATAATTTAGATATGCTTCAGTGAGATGGACCATTTTGATTAGGAAAAAACAAAAAAATGGGCCAATTTGAAATAAGCCCATGACATTGACATGTAGGGTTTCTGTGGCTCCCCCTTGCACAGTTGTTTCTATTGCTCCTTCTTGTAGATTAAGAGCAGTGAATCAACTATTTCTTCACCATAAGAGAAACACCACGATAATTTTCAATTTTTCTTGTTTGTTAAAACCTATTCATGCAGGTGAGCCCACATCACCAAGACACCAACTACTCTTCCTTTGGCTGAAATTGTAGGTGAAAACTTGGTTCACTTCTTGCAGGGAATTAACGCAAGAACTGGAGAGAAGCAATTTGCAAAAGAACCACGAATTGGTATGCACGAACCAATTTGTGGTTCTTTGCCAAATTGAGCGAATTATGTTTCAATGATCAAATACCAACATTAAAGAGAAGCACTGCAGAGAAAAACAAAGCAGTGCAGAAGATATATACTATTCTGCAAGCTATATGTCTATAACCATAGACTACTTAACTAACAAATCCAACCCCTAAACCACACACCATATTGGCAGCCACATCAACTAAAATCTGCTGCAAAATGCTACATTAATTAAAAGAGGCTTCATTGAACATCCACATGTATGGTACCGTTCCAAAAAGACCAAATTCTGTAGCCACATTGATCAAGGGTTTGTTGAGTTTCCAAGCAAAAGTTTCCATATGCAGTGCAACATCACAATATTAGACAACCAAAAAACAAGGTAGCAGGCCAATCATATGATTTTAAACATCTTAAGATCATATAAACCATCTAGAACTGGAAGTTAAGTGCACCCACAGTTTCATATAAAATAATACAAAGTAGCAGTGTATACCCATCCAGATTACTCGGACCATCAGCTGACGTCAATCCCAAAGCATATCCACGATCATATAGAGGCACAGAATTATGATTTAAAGGAATGAAATCCTTATTCTGATCATTAATTGTCTGGTTATCCATCCAGAATGGCTGCATCATAAAGAAATAAGAAAATATAATATATCTAACATAGTAAATAATAATCTTTTCCTTTTCTGACAAGATAAGAGCACATATTAGCTAATACAATATCACGCCTATTATCCTTATAATGGCTACTGGTGTAACTATGACTGCAAATATACTTCCCACAACCTATGACCGTAGACATGCTTCCCACAACCACGCGAGGATTCTCATGATGCAAGAGTTGGAACAAAAGTCACTTGGAAAAGGGCATCATGAATGCAAAATAAAAATTAATGAAAAAGGAAGGTCTGGTGCATGACACTCCCACCTAATGGGGTCTTGGAAAGGGTAGATGTATGGATGTATGCAGCTTTACCCTTACAAGCGAAGAGGTTGTTTCCAAGATTTGAACTCATGAACTCTAGGTCACAAGACAGGTAATCTTACCGTTGCGTTGAGGCTAACACTCTTGCAAAATAAAAATTAATAAAGGCAAAAGTAACAAGGTGAATAGGTCAATTCAGACTAAGACGATAGTAATAGGTCAATGCAAGAAAAAATCCAGCCACCCTAACCCTCAAAACTAGTGATGAAGACAAATTTCTTACAAGTGGAACTGAAAATTTCACAACCTGCAGTTTTGCAGATTCAGAGATTCACATAAAAAGACTAACGAAACTCACCACAGCCGAGGCCTCCTCATGGCCAACTTTTAGAGCAGGAAAAAATGTCTCCTCACCAGATTCCAGCACTTCACTAGGATCCTGGACAAAAAAACTTCTTAACATTTTTCGTAAAGTAAAGCAGGAAAACTGCTTTTTTTAAAAAGTACAAGTGCACAATTGCCACCATTCCCTTGCAAATACAGTGAATACACCAAACATTAACCATCATTCCACTGAATGTACTCTAGATCATTCAATTTGTCTATCAAAACCCAAGTCTAAACTCTAAAGCCAAATATAAGCAACAAGAAGCCTTTATGACCTTATCTCATGTAATGTAACCATCAGTGAAAACAACTTCTGACTTAGGCATCAAGCTTTTGCTTCCTTGGTTCCAGTAAAATAAAGATTAGTCAGATTGCTACATATTAATAAGGATTTTTTTATCTGAAGATTAGAGTCCAAACTCATCAACAATCCCAAAATTACTGACCATTCATCAAAAAAACAAGCCTCAAGTTGGTTTGAAATTAAAAAAGTGCTTATACCTTCAGTTGTTCTATATTTTATTATGAAATAAGTAGGCATTTAACTGTTTTTGTGCATCTTAGTCAATCATTAGTCAATATTTGGACTGCAGCTCAACAATGATAACTGCACAAACTCCAGCTTCATTTCAAATTCATATCCCTTTAATGAACGATATTCACATCCCTGTTCTTTTTCAATGTTTTGTAGTAATAATATTGTATTCTCTATATATTTACTAAATTATTCTCTATTAAGGTAAATTGCCATACATTAACAAATATATAACAAGTAGTCTTACATTCGACGAAGAAACGTGTTTCTCGTGCCATTCTGACCATTGCTGTAGCAGTTCCTCGAGCTTCTGCCTACTAGCTCTGGAAAATGTTCAAACATAAGTCAAGATATCAATTGACAAAAACTGAACTGAAAGATCAGTCATTTCAATAGTTAAAAAATAATATCAACACATACAACTTGATTTTTATTGATGTTGAATACATAGATTGAATCCTGATGTAGTTTAAATAATATTTACGACCACCACATAAAAGGATAATACCATGACACTGCACAAACCTTGTGAGGGATTTATAAACGAAATGAACTGAAGGCTGATGTTCTTCAATAGTGACGCGGGCTCTTTTAGCACCTGATACAGCTAAAATGGCATATTAAGGAAAAAGAATACACTACAGGTCTCATAACAATCGGAGATACAACTGTTCAAATATTCATCAGCATCAATGACATAAATATATATTAATGTACAAGAACTAGGAAGATTACTTCTTAGAAGACTTAATCAAAGAAGAAAATCTTGCTTTTATTGAAATTATACACTCTTGCTCTGGCCTCTGATAAGAAAAATAAAGGGACTAAAAGTACAAGCAAACAGAACTTAAATATTTTATATGCATTTGATGCTTTAATTTAAAAGACATTTCACAAAGACTGTTGTTATAAAAGCAATTTAAAGCAACTAAAGGAACAACTAGTAAAAAATTTAAAATACTAATACACATTTGGCAGATCTAGCATTAAGTTTTTGTTTAAAAGATATTTCACAGAGGCATACAATTTATGAAAGATAGAATAGAGACTTATCGTTTTTTCAATTACAAAGTTTAACTTTACTTTTCCCTCCAAGCACATGCATAATATAAATTACATATTGCAAAGAAATCAATGGTATTTAATTAACTCATCTAAACTACACTTCACATATAGGGATTCATAACAATAGAATTTAACTTTCATTTTTTTTTCAAATCACAAAGTAGCGAAAACCCGAAGAAATTGAGTTTGAAAACAACATTTTAACAACTAAATTTCACAAATGGATACATCTTCCATCAATCTCAAGGCTTCCATTGGGACCCTTGTTCTCAGCATGCAAAACTGAGCTCACTCCTTCCACTTCCTCAGACATAACAACAGTTTCAATCACCTCAATTCCCACATCCAAATCCTCACCATTTTCAATTTCTATCTTCTCATCTTCAACCAAATTCTCCTCCTTATCCAAAGAATCACTTATACACTCCTCTGATCTGTTGTTTCCAGCTTCACCACCATAACCTCCCTCATTCAATTTCTCAGCACCTTCCATATCCAAGAAACCCTAATTTTTTATCCTATTGCAAAAAATGAAAGTTTTAACAGAAAATCACAATTACAAGAGAAATGCATATGGTTAATTACTCAGATATATGAATGCAAATCGAAATGAGAAGAAAACCATACTGTGAGAGGAACGAAGAGACGAGAAATTGTAAAGAAATAGCATGGAACGACGTCGTATAGAGAGTTTATTGCAGAGAACAGAAATAAGAAGAAGCGTAGAAGTTGAAGTAACAGTGGGATAGTTGTGTCTGTGCGCCGTCCTTTAAATGTACAAAACTGGTAGTTAATAGTCACTATATTATCTATCATTTAAATTATTGGGTCGATAATAATTAATTATGAATGTTAGATAATAATGTAATGACAATATGTAAAAGTTATACTTATTGAACAAACATAATTTCTATATATCAATTTTATCATTACTAGTATATATAAATTTAAAATGAAAATATGTTTAAAGGGTATTTAGGAATATGTAAATCCAAATAAATTTATTAGGCAATGATATAATCAATTTTGTATATGTTACAAATAATTTTGTAATCATTGAATGTAAAACATGGTTATAAAAAGACTTATATATGACTATTTTAGGATATTTTTTAAATGGAATACATATTGGGTTCTTTGTCTTAGTTGTGAAAGATATTTCCAAAATATCTGAATTCATGTATGAGTATAAATATATTATAGATGGTTTATGAAAGATGTCGTTTAGCATAGTTGTTGTATATCGCGTAGAAATAAAAATGAAGGGATACATCTAGTGGGACTCGAACCAAGAAACAATCACCTCCCAAAGAGTGTGTTTGTAGCTAGGCTATTAGCGAATCTGAAAGGTTTTAATATATAGTCATTCGTAAATTAGTGCAGCATTCTAAGAATGTTTCTTTCCACCAAGTGATATGAACTTCTCTATAAACACTTGAAGGCATAATGGGATCATCGGAATTTTTCATATCTAAGAAATTATCTTTCATTACTCTAATGCATGAAAGAAGTGTATGAAACATAAGTTTGTAAATTATTATTGAAAGATACGTATGTTGTGTTTGTGCAAAACATATCAAGGTTTTTTCAAATTATCTTGAATGGGATTCGCCGTTCATCCCATTTGCATCCAACATACTTAAATTGGTGGGAGCGAATCAAGCTTAAAGGTTAGTATGGTAACATACACTTTGAAAGTTTTTACATGCATATTCTTCAATCATTTATTTGTTCAATTGTTACAGCATTTTTTCATCAATTAAAATTATCTCGCAATAGTTACCCCTATGAACATTATCATAAGTTTATCGTGAATCCAATTTTTTCACTTCAAGAATATCACACTTTTAAAGAAGTGTCAAAATACAATCAAATAAAAAATTACAGGTTTATTCTTTCTGAGAAGGTAATTGATTTTGTAAGAGTTTATATCAACACATACATGCTTCACCAATGGCATAATTTAATCAATTTTATTAAGTGTTTTGATTACATTATTATAATTTGTAGTTTTGGGCAGACGATAGTTGTTTATATATGTTTGAATAGGAAAACATATTCAACCAAACAAAGATTATAATTTCAATATTTTGATAATACACAAATGTAATTATTTGTTGATCAAAACTTAAGACATATAGTAATTGTTAATAAAACAAATTAAGAGATTAAATTTTAATACAAAATTAAGACATAATGTATGAAATTTCATCTAAATTCTTATTGTAACCTTTCATCATTTCATCCTCATTTTCGGTCTTTGTCAAAAGGGACGTAGTTTTCATCATTAACAATTTACACGAATCTTGATAATATCTGAGACTCCAACCTTTCCATTATTTTAACTCAAGGCAAACACTAAAACACTGGTCAATATGTAGTGTCAAGCATTATCCAAGATGGAATAATTTCAAGATTAGATATTCTTTATCCAATATGGAAAGTGAGTTTTAAAATCGGTTGACCTATAAGACTAATTTGAAAAGTCGACTTTTAAAATCGAGTGAATAAAATAACAAATTTTAAAAAGTGTTCACTTTCCATATTGCTCATTTAAATTGATGTTCCCTCTTTTAGAGTAATGTGATAACACAATATTGATTTTTTTTAATGAATTGAAAAATTATTTTATCAGTACCATGTTTGTAATACCAAACTTTACAAATGGATGGGTTAATCCTTATAAGATTTGTATGTTTTACATAATAAAAAACTAGAGGTATTTAAAAATGGAAATAGTTGAAAAGAGTCAACATTTCTTGTGAGGAAAACACAAGTATATAGACAATAATAAATACAAAACATGTTAAAAAATAAAATAGTGACTATATTAAACACTATCCGTATCTTTATTATAAGATAAGAAGATTTTATACCATATCAATATTTTCATGATTCTTTATATAAAATATTTTTTATTTATTTTTTTCTTTACTCATTTGCCTATATTAAATGTCTTTATAATTTTTACGTATTCTTATTTTCAATAAGAGTTTTATTAAGGATCATATTCCCTTTCAAAAAAATTGTTTTTATAAACTCGAATATATCTACTTTTACTTCTTGTTCCAAATTATACTTCATTTTTCAGTATGTTATTGTCTCTTTGGAATGAGTGTTATGCTAGAAAGTTAAATTGTATTGGAAATTACATTAAATATATTTTAAAACATTAATTATGGAACATATATAAAAATTTAATAAAGATATTTTAGTCTAGGTGTATTTAACTATTACATTATTTATCTAATTCTTAAACTATGTAGATAATTTTAAACATCAAAAGTCTTGGTGCAGCGGAAACGATCGTTGCGCAGCGTTAGCCACAAGCAATCAAATAAAAGCATAACATAAATAGAAAAGAAGAAACAAGAGAATTTGTTAACGGGATTCGGCCAATTGTGCCTACATCCCGGGAGCGTTGAGCGGCTACCAAGATATTATTAGAGAATAAGGATTACAAACTCTAGCACAGTAATGAGCTCACCTGTCCACGAGGTGCTTCTCTTTGATGCTTATATCTCATACATATTATATTATAACAATGGACCTGAGTCCAATATATAACATTGATATTCTACTCTATTCTATTTCTATGCAATGTGAGACTTTATATAATAACATATTTCAAGCATCCCCAACAATCTCCATGATTGAAATAGACGAATATCTCGCTCCTTAGGAAATCTACACAGAAATCTCCACCTTAGCGAATATATGACTCCACCTTTTTCACTGTCTAATACTCTTTAACTGTCCCTACAGCATAGACCTTATGAGTATCCTTGACGATGTTATCAAGAGCCTAGCTCTACAACTTGTAGTGCAACTTCCTGTACCACCATCAAATGAACACGCCGCCTAGCCAACTATTGCTAGGAAGTCTTTCGATATGTTGGAACATCTATATAAAAGTTCACCAACAATCGTCCTCTTCAATACTCAGTCAAACTCAACCTTGAAGCTTCCTCGGAAAGCTTCAACCGCTACCACCATTGTCTACTCCGACAATCCTAGTTCAAAAGAACTATCATACTCCACCATAAGGAGTATACCCACAGCACACCTTGCTTCAATGCTAACTAATGTCTGTGTCATATCCTTGCATCCAAGCCAATGCCCATGTCACACCCCTGCATCTCTACCAATGCTCGTGTTATAACTTGCATCAAACCCAATGCGCATGTTAACAACATCAAAATTAGTCAACGCCTGTGTGCTTTTATGGATATACTAATAATTAACATTCTTCACTATGACGTCTCAGACACGCCATTAGGATATTTCACCTCATCTCAAATGAGAATATTCTCTCAACATCTAGAGATATTGTCAGCATCTGTCTCTGTGTCAAACTCAACATATGAGTTCCTATCTCCACCTTGATCCTAACCCAATACATGAATAAATACAAGAGAATAAACAAGAGAATTTGTTAACGGAGTTCGGCCAATTGTGCCTACGTCCCTAGGAGCGTTGAGCGACTACCAAGATATTATTAGAGAATAAAGATTACAAACCCTAACACACCCCATGAGCCCACCTGCCCATTAGGTGTTTCTGGTGTTTCTATCTGGTGCTTATATTTGGTGCACATTATAATCTGAGTCCAATATATAACATTGATAATCTACTCTATTCTAATTCTAAGCAATGTGAGACTTCATATAATAACATATTTCAAACATTCCAACAAAAAACATTGAAAACCATATGAGTATTAAATAAGAATGAGATTATTAGAAAAAAAAGGGAGGGATCACTTATTTCAGACTTCAAAAAAAATATTTCATATCTTAATCATTCATTCTATGAAAATATAATGGTTCATATCTACTCAATAATTTAAATAATTGGATTTTCCCAAAATAAATAAATAAAATATATAATATATTTTTTAACTTGAGTAGAAAGTAAGGAAAATGCATAAGAATATAAGAATGATGATTAATATGTAAATACATTATTTATAGAATTCTTAAACTACGTAAATAATTTTAAACATCATACGCTTTGAAAACCAAATGAGTATTAAATAAGAATAAAATATCTTAGTCATCTATTCTATAAAAATCTAATGATTCATATCTACTTACTAATTTAAATAATTGAATTTTTTTAGAATGAATGATTAAAATGTATAATATATTTTTTAACTTACTTTCAGAGTGAGTGAATCTTCTCCCATAAAAAATAAAGAAAAGTAAGGAAAATGCATAAGAATGGTGATAAATAGTGAGTGAACCTAAAAACTCTAAAATAATAATGGACCATGTGATAACCCTATAAAGTACAAACAAAAAGGCATCTCTCAAATAAAAACTACTATTTTCCCCCATCTACATCAAGCTGCACGTTCAGATATTAATAAATACACACAATCAGGATGATTTTCATTTTATTAATAAATTAGTGTCTCTACTCTCTAGGCATTTCGTATATGTCGGTGAATATTAATGATACTAAATGTTCAATTTTTATATATTTTATTTTTTAGAATTAAAATATATTTGTTGGGTTGAGTGTATTTTATATTATATTTTTTAGTTAAAATATATAGTTTTTTATAAATATAAAATAATGTTAAATATAAAACAGGAAGTAAAAATTACACCATAATGAAAGTTATATTATTCTTTGCTTTTATATATAGTATACATATAAATATTTATGTTGAATTCTTCTAATATCTAACAAAATTCAACTGTGTAAATTATTTTTGTTTTATTTTCATTATTATCATATACAAAATCATAGCTATTCAACACCAACAAAGGAAAATAATGCTATTCACATTACAAATTTTCTACTTGTAACAAAAAAAAAAAGATTTCACCCCAGGTCAAATTGTAATTCAAAAAGGTTAGTTTCTTAGCAATTAAGTAATAGAATATAAAATGTGTATGGTTTACTTCAAAGCATAAGGTTGACATCAAAATTATGTGCATAATTTAATAAAGAAAATTACTAAATGGTATTGAATATTGATACAATTTGATTAAAGTAACATCATTTAATATATATTAGAAATCAATATTTTTTGTACTGCCAAGAGTATCCTTTCACCCGGTTGAGTAAAGAATTAATCCTTTTTGAGGTTTGTAGTTATCGGTCCTAGGAATTTTAAAAACTAAATTAAAAATAAATGAAAAAATAAGAGGTGCAAAAATAATAGAAAATAGTATAAATATTTATTAAGTTTCCAAAAGATCAAAATATTTAAAAGATATGAGATAAATAAGTACTTTCCTAGTATGATTGATAGTTGGCATGCCATGATTTTGATGAGAGAGTGCATTCACCAAAACTTTTATAAAAATACAAATCTTTTAGTTAATATTAGAGTGTAATATATCTAGTGTAAAAATTTATATATTTTTTATATATTATTCACTATTTATTAAGATAATTTTTTGAAGTGTAATATAATTAAATATAAATAATAAATAATACAATAATAATGTATAAAATATATATATTGTCAGTACATATATTTTTAATAGAGAAAAATACATGTAACAACAATAATTGTTAATACATTATTTTTACTCACATGTATTAAATCTTTACAAGGAAAGTGAATTGATGTTATACTATCATATTAAATTTACTAATCAATTGGCGTTGGTTCAAGTGATACATGCTTGATTTTTTTAAGCAAGTTCTCGAGTTTGAGTTTTGTGAATGAAAAAATGTCTGTTGAAAGAATTAGCCTCACATACTTATGAATGTTTCGGGCTCTGACAGTAGTGCCTCTAGTGCAAGTGGATACATTCGGAAAACAAAAAAAATTCAATTTTAAGTAAATGTTTTATAGCAATTAATATTCCCTCCGAAAACTACGCAACTCAAATCTAGGCATGCAATAATTTCATTCGATCCATTCACACGCTCCAACTTGATAACCGTCACCGGCGATGACCACGCTCAACGATCGCCGCCGCGTCATCCCGGCGGCGGTTGACGTTGACACCACAGACTCCGTTTCCAACAACCGCCGTGAGAAGCCTCGTCGATTCGCCGGAGAAAACAGTCACGTCGCTTCTTTCAGGAAAGACATCGGTCACGTCGCCACAGAAACCTACTTGATTACTGGTCTCACTTTCACTCTTCTTCAGTATCTCGGGTACGTATTTTTCATGTTTGATTTATTTATTTGATTTTTTTTCATTTTAATTATGTTTTCCATGTATATAGGAGTTTTTTTTTGTAGTAGCTTTACACAATCTTATAGTATATTTTCAGAACGTGTACATTGGTTTGAGTAACTTGTTTATTTGACAAAAAATAATCATTATTTGTGAGATTACGAGTTACCTTATCAACTTATAAATTAAAATTAGCAGGATTAATATAGACTCTTTAGAAAAAAAGGATATAGATAATTATTAGTATATAATTAAATAAATATTTTACTTTTCTAGAATGTTCTTATATAATTAAATAAATATCTTCTTTTGAGTAGTTTTCCGTAATTGTTAGAACTTGGTAGGTTCATGTTTTTTATCGATTAGCTAATCTTATCAATCAATTTTATTCAATTAGCTAGCTTATTGACTTTTGTAGCTTTCTTTGGCACAACTAGTGAACTAGTTAATAAGCTAGCTAAAAATTTATAATCTATATAGAAACTTATAAGCTAGCTAAGTGCCCATAAGTTAAGAGTCAAAAGTTAAAAGGTGAATAAATTGAACTATTTGATAAAGTTAGTTGATAAGCAAACTAATAGGTGTAAAATGACATAAGCTCATAACTAATAAACTCATAGGCTAGCTTATGTTCATATGCAAGGGGCTTATGACAATAAGTAAAAAGAATAAGTACAAATGTATAGGCTTCAAAAGTTGTTTAATAAGCTCATCCATTTATCCAAATGGTCTAAAAATGCTTCATAAGTGATTATTGCAGCATATAAGCCAAAGTAAGAACATGAACTCTATTTGTTAGTAAATTTATTGTAGGAAAAGTAACACAAGAGTAGGCAAAAGCGAAAGTAGTAACATACTAATGGAAAAAAATATACTTCCCAAGCATTAAATGTAAATAGAAAAGTTGCAGTCAATACATGGAAGAGGAAGCTGAAAGTATCAGCCACCTCCAATTTACAGAAGGAGATGGTCTCATGCAAACTTGACCCCTATCACTGCATTCTCGAACATGTGTGGTCCAACCTTTTTCAAAACAGTTGTCCGTTAGTCTTTTTTCCGTAATCTTATCTTTGATCCTAAAACAGTTCATATACTCGCATTAACCAAATTTGGGAAAAGCTCAGTATTTCATCGGTACTTGGCTGAATTTGTCTAAATTCCTAAAAGGTACTGTAATGTCTGCCTTAAACTCCTAGAGAAGAGAAGAATAAAAAAAGCATGTAATGCTATTTGGAAGAATAAGCAGATACTAATGTTGGTCCAGAAAGTTTTAGCATAAGCTTCTGATCAAAGACTATATTTATAGCAACAAGTATTCTTCTGTTGTGACATTAATTTTACTACTGTTTTTTACTTGTGGCATGCCTGATTTTATATTGATACGTTTTCTCAGGATTGGTTACCGCTGGATTTCGAGATTTCTTGCCCTTGCATGTTATGCCATGCTACTTATGCCTGGTTTTCTACAAGGTTTGTTTAATGTAATTTTGCAGTTCCCTTATCTTATATCCAACAATGGTGAATGTTGCTTAAAAATAAAAATAATATCGGTAAATGTTAAGCTTTGTAAATTTACTCAGGCAGCTTCAACTATATGGATATGGCTATTTATTTAAAATAGTCATTGTCTTAGCGATATGCCCATTGATAATCTTGTGTTATCATGTTTGTATTCCCCTATTGCCTGTTCTGATGCTCAATTCCTCTATGTTCGATGCTGCCACTTGTCTTTCCACACAAAATTTGTGTGTAGCAACATTACTGAATGGCTCTTTTGCTTGTTTTCTTCCCTGTGCTTGCTCTTGACTTTCTGCAGTTGCGCTTTGTTATTTCTTCTCAAGCAAGGTAAAGCGGAGCATTGTTTATGGAGATCAGCCAAGAAACAGGTAAAATGAAACACCTGTAAATCTATCCTGTCACGTTGGTCATTTCCCTCTACTGTGTACATAATATTCTTGTAAATTGTGGTTTTGCAGGTTGGATCTGTATCTACCTACTGATACTCATAAACCTATGCCTGTTATGATATTTGTAACTGGGGGAGCATGGATTATTGGGTGAGTGTTTTGAAATACCTACATGGCTTTGCTAGAATTCATGTGTTAATTTACTATGGTATTGGTTCTTATTCAACACATAAGATACTCTGTAATTTCTTTGTCATGCTAAGCCTTTCCATCACTGCAATAGCACACTGCTGCCGATGTCGCAAGAACGAAACTCCGTCCCAATAGTCTATATGTTTCAATTTCAAATTTGGAAGACAAGTTCAGGATTGTATTTTGAATAATTTCATCATCTTAGTTATAGTGCAAGAACTTCCTATCCTGTTGGAAATGCCGTGTACCTTTTGGAGTTGCAAGCTATTTTGTATGTGCTTTAAGCCTTTAATTTCAAATAACTGCATGTTGCAGATGACGTGCTGAAAATTTCAACAGAACTCATTGGTATACATGGTGAAATTGAATTTTAAAATCAGACTGTCTGAATTCTTCCTCATTCCCATGCCAAAATAATTGGTCTCCTGAAAAATGACATGGGAACAATTTAGTTGTATATCATATGAGTTCATCTATCATTTGCTTTGATTAAGTTCAATGATCTTAATTGGATTTTGATTTAGGTATAAAGCATGGGGCTCCCTTTTAGGACTGCAGTTAGCGGAAAGAGATATCATAGTGGCATGCATTGATTACAGGTAACTAGTTCAGTTCAAGCAGTGCGAGATTGAGTCTAGAAATTACCTTTGGTCCAAGTTGCTATTCTAACGGACAAATTTGGTGCATTAAACAGTCTAGTTTTTGGACATCGATCCACACTATTCATAACTACACAGATTTTTTTCGTGTCATGCCCGTAATTTTTTCTTTCCTAAACTTAATGGTGTTTGGTGATGCATATCTTAAACTGAATTATTTGTTAATGTTTGTAAATTAAAAAGTATAATTCATCAGACTTAGGATAAGTATATCCATAATTGATATCTTCAAATATTTTGCAGCTTAGAATGTAATATAGTTGTTTCAAGGTAATTGACCTTTGTCTAAGACTAATATAGTTCATAACTTCATATTTTGTAGATTTGTTTTGGGTGCATAACATTTTTGATATATTTAACTTGCAAAATTCATGCTATGTTTACCACTAAATAGATCACCATTTATACATGAATGCAGAAATTTTCCTCAAGGAACCATCAGTGACATGGTACATGATGCTTCTCAGGGAATTTCTTTCGTCATCAACAACATAGCTAATTATGGAGGTGACCCTAATAGGTGACAAATGCTACTGTATGAGGTTATTTCTATTATATCTTCAGACATTCAACTATGAGATTGATCTTTTTCTATCTTTATTTATAAATATGTAATAGGATTTATCTAATGGGGCAATCTGCCGGTGCTCATATTTCATCTTGTGCTCTATTGGACCAAGCAATCAGAGAATCTGTAAAAGGAGATACGGTTTCTTGGAGCATTTCCCAGATAAAAGCTTATTTTGGTTTATCTGGAGGGTAAGACATCAAGGCTTTCTTAGAGTTTGATGGGCATGTACTGAACTGTGTGCAAATTGTTGATTTCAGTATTATATCTCAGTTCTTTCTGAACTGGCTATGAAACATAGAGGGACTTCCTTATTAGGACTTAGTGTCATCCACTACTGATGTAGATTTTGTTTTATGCTGATGTTAATTTAGTACAATAGTTAAGTGGGTTTCTACCTTTTAGTTGCAGTCGCCATTGCTGATTGTTACACCAAAACTTAAAATATTTTGACACTACTATCCCTCAGTGGACAAGGGCTTCTGATCATGAATATATATTCAAAATCCCTTCCTTTGATGGGAAGCACTGATGGTGACTTAAAAGATTGAAATAAGTAGCATATCACTATGTTTTGTGATAGCTTGTGTGCTCCTCCAATCACCTATCGAATTGCTATGCTAAACAAATTGGTTATTGCATCTACCGTGTATGTTCATATGCAAGAGTGATTTCGGGCTAGTTTGGATTGAAAAAGTCTGGTTACTCACAATTGTGCTTCTGATTATGTTAACTGATAAATGACTGATACATGTCCAAGGATTACCTATTAACCCTTTCAGTACATGTCAACAGATACAACTTATTGGATTTAGTCGACCACTTCAACAATCGTGGCTTGCATCGTTCCATTTTTTTAAGGTATGCCCCAAATAAGTGAGTTTCGTCATAAATGTGAGGCTTTTAATATTTCCCCCTCCTTCTAACCTTGATGTTAATTGAAGCATAATGGAAGGTGAACACTCTCTGAAGAAATTTTCACCTGAAATCAGAATTCAAGATCCATGCATCAAAGATTCCATTCCTCTCTTGCCCCCGATAATTCTATTCCATGGAACTGATGACTATTCCATACCACCAGTTGCCAGGTTAGTGTATAGACATGAAATTCGTTGGTATATTCTGTTCTTTTACTTTGTTGAAGCAAACAACTAAAGGTTTAGATGATATTGTAGGGAATCCTTTCATTTCTTTGGGAAGTGTCTAAATTTGTATGGACAAAACACCATGATGGAATACTCTACTCTTATAAATGATACCATAAACCTTATATTTGTCTTTCTAGTTTCAAGTATTTACCTCAAAGTGTGTTGGTTATGTAGCAAACAAATGTGCAGAGAGGAAATGTGTTATGTAAAAGACATTATCTTATTCATCAACAAGCTACTTTTTTGTGTGGTGTTAGAGAAATATAAAGTTATTTCAGTAAGTCAAGAATTCGTAAATTTGTATTTGATAACTTACTTGAGAAGCTTATGAAAGGTTTATATTATTTTACACATATTAGTTAGATTTGAAGTTAGTCTCACGAAATAGTTTTGATTCAATTAGTTAGCTTATTGGTTTTCATGGCTTTAATTGCCATAATTAGATAAAAGCTTATAATCTAGCTGGAAACTTATAAGCTAGCAAAGTTCTTCTAAGTTAGGAGCCAAAAGTTGAAAGCCGATAAAATAGCTAATTGAATTTTGATAAAATTAGCTAATGTGTGTAAAACGACATAAGCCCCTAGCTTATCAAATTTGAGCTTATAGCATGTAGCTTATTGTAATAAGCCTCTTTACCAATTACCAACAACTAGATTATTTTTGCTAACTAGCTTAAAAGCTACTTGGTGGTGTTACAAAACACACTTGGGCTTAGCTTATAAGCTTTCAGCTAGCTATAGCAAACAAGGTGAGACTCAATGTATCTACAAGGTCACGAGTTCAAATCGAGGTTTTTACCCTTTGGATAGGCCTTGTTTGGATGGATGACTGTAAGAAGTACTTATTTGATTATAGAGCTTATTAAATAAGGGAAAAATAAAGAATTTATAAGTTAATATGTAAACAACTACCGTCTAATTCTTTGTTTTCTCAAATTTTCTCATAAGCTTCAATTTTCAAGCTTACGAAAATAAGCACAAAGAATAAATAAAAATATAGAGGCTTCGAAGGTTGTTTAATAAGCTCATCCAAATGGTGTAAACATGTTTTTCAAGTGATTATTGCACCAGATAAGCCAAAGCAAGAAGAACAAGACCTATATTTGTTAGTAAACTTATTGTAGAAAAGTAACACGAGTTGGCGAAAGGGAAAATAGCAATATACTGATGGAAAATATACTGCCAAAACATTAAATGTAAATGGGAAGATTGCAGTGCCTCTGCCTCAGTAGTAAATACATGGAAGATGAAGCTTAAAGTATCAGCCACATCCAATTTTCAGAAAGAGATTGTCTTATGCAAAACTTAAATTGGTGAACTTCAAGCAAGACCCCTCTATTCTCTGCTTTCTCGAACCTGTTTTAAAACAGTTGTCTATTAGTTTTTTGTCATAATCTTATCGGTGATCCTAGAACAGTTCTTATGCATCAACCAAATTTGGGAAAAGCTCATTACTTTATTAGTATTTGGCTGGATTTGTCTAAGTTCCTACAAGGTACTGTAATGTCTGCCTTAAACTCCCAGAGAAGAATAAAAAAGCAGGTAATGCTATTCGAAAGAATACGCGGATACTAATGTTGCCCACGAAAAGTTTTAGCATTCCTCCAGGCCATATTCACAAAGCTTCTGATCAAAGACTATATTTATAGCAACAAGTATTCTTCTGTTGTGACATTAATTTTACTACTGTTTTTTACTTGTGGCATGCCTGATTTTATATTGATACGTTTTCTCAGGATTGGTTACCGCTGGATTTCGAGATTTCTTGCCCTTGCATGTTATGCCATGCTACTTATGCCTGGTTTTCTGCAAGGTTTGTTTTATGTAATTTTGCAGTTCTCCATTCTTATCTCCAATAATGGTAAATGTTGCTTATAAAATTAAATAATGATAAATGTTAAGCTTTGCAAATTTAGTTTGGCAGCTTCAACTTCATGGATATAGCATTTTTATTAAAATAGTCAGTGTCTTAGTGATATGCCCAATGTTAATCTTCCTTTATCATGTTCTGATTCCCATATTGCCTGTTCCGATGCTCGATTCCTCTATGTTCCATGCTGCTGCCTGTCTTTCCACACACAAATTTTGTTTGTAGCAACATTACTGAATGACTCTTTTGTTTGTTTTCTTCCCTGTGCTTACTGTTGACTTTCTGCAGTTGCGTTTTCTTATTTCTTCTCAAGCAAGGTAAAGCGAAGCATTGTTTATGGAGATCAGCCAAGAAACAGGTAAATTGAAACAGCGGTAAATCTATCCGTTGACGCTGGTCATTTCTTCTACTGTGTACATAATATTCTTGTAAATTGTGGTTTTGCAGGTTGGATCTGTATCTACCTACTGATACTCATAAACCTATGCCTGTTATGATATTTGTAACTGGGGGAGCATGGATTATTGGGTGAGTGTTTTGAAATACCTACATGGCTTTGCTAGAATTCATGTGTTAATTTACTATGGTATTGGTTCTTATTCAACACATAAGATACTCTGTAATTTCTTTGTCATGCTAAGCCTTTCCATCACTGCAATAGCACACTGCTGCCGATGTCGCAAGAACGAAACTCCGTCCCAATAGTCTATATGTTTCAATTTCAAATTTGGAAGACAAGTTCAGGATTGTATTTTGAATAATTTCATCATCTTAGTTATAGTGCAAGAACTTCCTATCCTGTTGGAAATGCCGTGTACCTTTTGGAGTTGCAAGCTATTTTGTATGTGCTTTAAGCCTTTAATTTCAAATAACTGCATGTTGCAGATGACGTGCTGAAAATTTCAACAGAACTCATTGGTATACATGGTGAAATTGAATTTTAAAATCAGACTGTCTGAATTCTTCCTCATTCCCATGCCAAAATAATTGGTCTCCTGAAAAATGACATGGGAACAATTTAGTTGTATATCATATGAGTTCATCTATCATTTGCTTTGATTAAGTTCAATGATCTTAATTGGATTTTGATTTAGGTATAAAGCATGGGGCTCCCTTTTAGGACTGCAGTTAGCGGAAAGAGATATCATAGTGGCATGCATTGATTACAGGTAACTAGTTCAGTTCAAGCAGTGCGAGATTGAGTCTAGAAATTACCTTTGGTCCAAGTTGCTATTCTAACGGACAAATTTGGTGCATTAAACAGTCTAGTTTTTGGACATCGATCCACACTATTCATAACTACACAGATTTTTTTCGTGTCATGCCCGTAATTTTTTCTTTCCTAAACTTAATGGTGTTTGGTGATGCATATCTTAAACTGAATTATTTGTTAATGTTTGTAAATTAAAAAGTATAATTCATCAGACTTAGGATAAGTATATCCATAATTGATATCTTCAAATATTTTGCAGCTTAGAATGTAATATAGTTGTTTCAAGGTAATTGACCTTTGTCTAAGACTAATATAGTTCATAACTTCATATTTTGTAGATTTGTTTTGGGTGCATAACATTTTTGATATATTTAACTTGCAAAATTCATGCTATGTTTACCACTAAATAGATCACCATTTATACATGAATGCAGAAATTTTCCTCAAGGAACCATCAGTGACATGGTACATGATGCTTCTCAGGGAATTTCTTTCGTCATCAACAACATAGCTAATTATGGAGGTGACCCTAATAGGTGACAAATGCTACTGTATGAGGTTATTTCTATTATATCTTCAGACATTCAACTATGAGATTGATCTTTTTCTATCTTTATTTATAAATATGTAATAGGATTTATCTAATGGGGCAATCTGCCGGTGCTCATATTTCATCTTGTGCTCTATTGGACCAAGCAATCAGAGAATCTGTAAAAGGAGATACGGTTTCTTGGAGCATTTCCCAGATAAAAGCTTATTTTGGTTTATCTGGAGGGTAAGACATCAAGGCTTTCTTAGAGTTTGATGGGCATGTACTGAACTGTGTGCAAATTGTTGATTTCAGTATTATATCTCAGTTCTTTCTGAACTGGCTATGAAACATAGAGGGACTTCCTTATTAGGACTTAGTGTCATCCACTACTGATGTAGATTTTGTTTTATGCTGATGTTAATTTAGTACAATAGTTAAGTGGGTTTCTACCTTTTAGTTGCAGTCGCCATTGCTGATTGTTACACCAAAACTTAAAATATTTTGACACTACTATCCCTCAGTGGACAAGGGCTTCTGATCATGAATATATATTCAAAATCCCTTCCTTTGATGGGAAGCACTGATGGTGACTTAAAAGATTGAAATAAGTAGCATATCACTATGTTTTGTGATAGCTTGTGTGCTCCTCCAATCACCTATCGAATTGCTATGCTAAACAAATTGGTTATTGCATCTACCGTGTATGTTCATATGCAAGAGTGATTTCGGGCTAGTTTGGATTGAAAAAGTCTGGTTACTCACAATTGTGCTTCTGATTATGTTAACTGATAAATGACTGATACATGTCCAAGGATTACCTATTAACCCTTTCAGTACATGTCAACAGATACAACTTATTGGATTTAGTCGACCACTTCAACAATCGTGGCTTGCATCGTTCCATTTTTTTAAGGTATGCCCCAAATAAGTGAGTTTCGTCATAAATGTGAGGCTTTTAATATTTCCCCCTCCTTCTAACCTTGATGTTAATTGAAGCATAATGGAAGGTGAACACTCTCTGAAGAAATTTTCACCTGAAATCAGAATTCAAGATCCATGCATCAAAGATTCCATTCCTCTCTTGCCCCCGATAATTCTATTCCATGGAACTGATGACTATTCCATACCACCAGTTGCCAGGTTAGTGTATAGACATGAAATTCGTTGGTATATTCTGTTCTTTTACTTTGTTGAAGCAAACAACTAAAGGTTTAGATGATATTGTAGGGAATCCTTTCATTTCTTTGGGAAGTGTCTAAATTTGTATGGACAAAACACCATGATGGAATACTCTACTCTTATAAATGATACCATAAACCTTATATTTGTCTTTCTAGTTTCAAGTATTTACCTCAAAGTGTGTTGGTTATGTAGCAAACAAATGTGCAGAGAGGAAATGTGTTATGTAAAAGACATTATCTTATTCATCAACAAGGCACATGATTTATACACCATGGAAAAGAAAACTGATGCAGAAAAATAAATTTCTACATGAATAGCATAATGAGTCACATAAGTGCTCTAACATTGTAGGTGAAATATTCCTAACTGTCATATTGACTCTTTATTTCCTAATGAATAGAAATGTAATAGATTCTGAGTCATATTAATCAACAAAGTATCAGTGGGCTTTTGTTTCTCCTTTCGATATTCATGTGTGATTGCTTGCAGTGAACGGTTTGCTAGTGCTCTTAAAAAGGCAGGAGCAAGAGCTGAGCTTATTCTATGTGATGGAAAAACTCATACAGATTTGTTTGTCCAAGTAAGTGAAAAGTCACTCTAAATTCTTTGGTCTTTTATTTTAAACTTTAGTGCCACTCAAACATTGTATAATGCACCTTTTGAATTGGTGTTTGAACTTTCAATTATATCTGTAAGCATACCTGAGAAAGGATCAATACACAGAACTAAAAAATTAAAAATTTATAGGCTGGTACCCTTGATAGATCTCCCTTCAGCCTTAATGAAGCTTTTAGTCAGTTTCTTAAGCTTAAAGTTTGCAAGGCTTGGCCTGTGACCTTTTAGCTTCACCTGTGCAGTTATTTTTTAGTCATGGCTTTATAGCTTTATCTTATGAAAAACTTTGGGCGTGTTTGGATAAGTTTTGAGAATTTAAAAAAAAAGGATTTTAAGATAGCACAAGAAATTGATTTTTGTAGATTTTTAAGAAAAGAAGTTATATTTTGTTTGAAAAGTTTAGTTTCTCTCTCTTATATTGCATCTCTCTTAAAACTTACTTCCCATAAAGCTATTCATTTGAGCTTTTAATTAAAAGTGGACAAGTGACTTTTTAGATGCTGATTTTTTTCAAAAATGTTGTCCAACTTGTGTATGTCTGATATGTGATATTTTTCTAACAACAATGTTCTTGCAAATTAAGTACAAACAAACACATTCTTAAAGTGAGTAGCTGAGAAATCAATGGTGTGTTGGTACGCTACCCATGATGCATTTCTGTCACTGATAACCTGAGACAGTAGAGTTTAACTGTATTGATTAGTTTGTTTTCTTTTTATCCTTTCAATTTTTGCATAGCAGATTGCTCATTGTCTTTCTTAGAATTGTTCTTCCCATTAGTTTTGGCTATATTTTCTAATTCAACAATGTACTATCCTATAGTTTTGTCTACTAAATTTCTAATTCTTAACAATGCTGTACAGGATCCGCTCCGGGGCGGTAAAGATGACCTGTTTGATTATGCAGTTGCCTATATACATTCCAATGATGAAGATGCTCTGGCAAAGGACGCCACCGCACCGCCAAGAAGACGGCTCGTTCCCGAGATTTTGTTGAAATTGGCTCGCAAAATCAGTCCCTTCTAAGCTTGCATATGTTAGGTTTCTCCACATTTATTGACCAACATGTCTATCTTGTACTCATTATTTTTCTGATTCATTCTGATTCATTCTGATTCATGAACTTCATAGGCTTGAGTATTTATATACCTCAAACTCTTCATACATTGAGTCACCAAATTTCTTTGGAGAAATAGGTTAAGGTTCCTTATTTCTCATTGCTTAGGGTGCAAGAGGTGTTACCTTCATGTTATTATACACATAACACATGTATATCTATGGTGGATATATGTAAAATTGACTAGTGCAATTCTATTAAATGCTGCTTATTTAGGTTATCGACGAAGATTTATACATAATCGGTGTATCATTAATCATTATTTGGAGAGATAATTGTAGCTTTGTTAATAGGGCATTACAATATAGTTGAACACTTTTGAATCACATCAATAATTTCATAAGGCAAAATCACCACTATCCTTGTTTCAATTCCATTCAATTAGGTTTGATTAGTCTTATGTTCTAATTTTTATTTAATTCTCAGCTACTCTTTTTTGTCCAATTGAATACTTAATCCTCATAACTTTATATGATTTTATTCCTTATTTGTAATTAATGTAAGTAAATAAAAAATGATTAATATTTTATGTTGTTAGAGTTCTTTTGGTAGTTTTATATAAAAGGAGGAAAATATTAATTTATTTTTAAAATGAATTTAATTACGGGGTGGATATATAATGTTATTTTAATATTAAAGTATATTGAAAATTTAGTTACCAGAGATTGATTTACGATGGCATAGTTATAATTTAATATGTTAAGTGAAGTAACAACTTGGGTGATCCCTTCACAAAATGACTTTCTTCAAAATTGGTGAGCAATACATTAATAGGAAATAGGAATGGGATTAAAACCCTTTAATAATATAAACCAACTTTCTAGTTCAAGAGTTCAAGACAATGGAGAAATTTAACATTCCAAGTCTAATGCAAATTATAGTATAATAAGATGGTGAGCATCATCTTCTTAATCAAGTAGGATAAAACAATAGTCTAATATCTATATACTGTATATAAAAGTTTATATACAATAAATGTATTATGTATCATTAATTTTTATTACTTATACTTAAGAGTCAAATATTGATGATTAAATAGAATTGATTTCATTTTTGTCATGGTAATAACATTGAAAAATATTAGATAATTTTATTTTCATAAAACCACATTAACACACAACACCTTACTTAATGAGAATAAAATATCTCAAAAGATAACTTATCTACATCGGCCAATATGAAATGTGTATTATTTTGTTATGCTTTAGAAATATTTTTATAAAAAATAATTAAATATGACACATGTCATAATTTTAGTAGCTATAAGAAAATAATTTATCTCCTTATACCAGGAGATACTTTATTCCTTGCATTTAAATTGATATATTGTAATATAAACTCAAGAAACCAATATATATCTCACACTCAACCTTACATCTTCCATGTTTCATATGCTACTAGCAAAGTAGCAAGTTATAGGATCCCACTTGGTCGGACCAAGGCTTAAGCATTGTTGAGATAGCTACAGATATTGATCCCAACCAGTTATCACGATCCAATTTTCGGTTGAATACCAGCTTCACGATCCAATTTTCGGTTGAATACCAGCTTCACGACTGTTCCTTAATGACAGTATTGGTCAAACCAGCAATGTTTTGCATGGCCAAACTCCTCCTCAACATCACCTCTACTATGAATCCACCATAACAAATTAGTGAATGAGTTCCCATCATCAAAAACTTTCAACCTTCTTATATTTTCCAATGCACTTTCTTTGTCATAAGTTCCTTCCATAGCATATACAAACTCTTTCCACTCTTCTCCAACATCTTTTCTATTCATATTAAGCAAAGTCCATTCCACAAGTTCCTTAACATAATCAACATCTGAGAACAATGCCTCAGTAATAGGAACTAAAGGTAAAACCTGAATTCCAAGCCTGCATTCTCTCCTATGTGATGGAGCATACCATAGTCCACTATCTCTCTTATTTGCCCAAAGAACACCCACTATCTTGTTCTCTCTAGTAAAATCTTCCTCATACAACTTATCTCCTTCTTTTACATGCCACCACATTTGTGCTGCATGAATTTCCAATGCTGCAAGTGTCGATCCGATCGTAATAAGATAGGTGTCACCATATGCCAAACCCATCAATGCTGCAGAGTAATATGCATTTACAGCTTCACTTGTGCTATCTTGATTTCTTCCGTCCGCAAACTCGGTTAGCCCTCGAGCCCAAGAGTGCAATTTGTAAAGGTCGAAACACCTTAGACGCGTGTAATTCGAGTTTGATCTTCTTCCCAAGTTCATGAAATCTGCCATGAGTGAATAGGCTTGAGGCTTATACTTCCTACCCCAAGCTGGATCAATCTTTGCAAGCACTGCGATTCCGTAGAGGAAGTACCCTAATTGATAATGATGATTATTATAAATACCAAACCCAGAATCAGCACCTGAATCTTTAGACCCTTGTTTAGTAACAATTCCTCCCCATTTTCCATCATAGAGAAAGCCATTTCCATTGAAATTTCCATCTAACCATGGCTCAATGTTCTCCTTCAAGAACTTCCGAATCGGCGGTATGGCATCAAAGAAAGACACCTCTTCAGCTATCAACGCCAGCCTTGCTGCCCTTGCTATCTCCTTCCCATAAAAGTAGCATGATGTTGTTGTTATACCTGAGGAACTGAGAGCATCCACATCTTCCGAAAGAGCCGAAAAAATCTCATTATGGTATTCTTCCTTTATACCTCTTATGGAATGCCAAGTAACAGAAACAGGGTGTGCTTTCAAAAGCCATGAGTCTCCAAGAACACCAACAAGGTCCCCATCAATGCTTCTATACTTGAAACCATCAAGAACAGTTGCATTACAGTCATTAGAAGATAAAAGCTTAAGGTGAAGAGGATTTGCTAGCATTAACAACTCTCCCCACCCTTTCTTTTCCCATGTGTATTCCACACTGAAAGGCTTTTTGAATGCTGCATCACCCGAGACAGGGTAACAAGAACTGGACAGGTTGAGGACTGCCTCATACTTCGGGTCGGAATCAGGTAACACTGCTATCCTTATTATGCCAGAAAAATCATAAGAGGTAATCTCATAAGGGCGATGATTCAATATGATTGGTGAGGATGTGTATATGAGCCATGTTTGGCCATTGCTGAGTTGCATGGTGTGCTTGTTGAGGGAGCTATTCGGTGTGAAGGAAACAATGGAGTGGTGGAGGGTTATGATGGAAAGTGGAGTAGGACGAGTCACGGATGCCGTAACAAAAGGGCTTCCTCTGACAAGGAAGAACCTCAAGTTTGAAGAAGGAATGTCCAAAGTGACACTGAGATCACTGAAGGAAGAGATAACATGCTTATCATGTGAGTCTGGGTTTTTCTCCGAGGCAGAAATGGTGATATGGGGTTTGAAAACTTGGGAAATGAAAGAAGAGTTAACCGAGCGAGATGGGTAAGAGATTGAGAGGGAGGAGTTTGAGGATTGGATGAGGTAAGGGTGAATGTACTCAGGTTGGTCACCATTTTTTAGGACAAAATTTTGGAAGAAAGAGTTTGTAGGGAGTGGTTTCGAGACAAGGTCTGGAGAGAAAAATATGGAAGGGTCAGGGAGAATTCTGGAGTGTGTTTGAGGGAAGAGAAAAGGAGTATTTGGTTGCTTTGAAGGAGGAGAAAGAAGCAGTTGCGGTTGATGTGGTCGTGATGGTGGTGGTGAATATGGTCGTGATGGTGGAGGTGGAGGTGGAGGTAGAGGTGGAGGTGAAGGCAGAGTTGGTGGTGCTGGAGGAGGAGGAGGTGGTGGTGGTAGTGGTGGAGGAGGAGGTGGTGGAGGTAGTGAAGCTGGTTGTGGTCTACCTTTGAAGGGCCTTGTAATTTTTCTCTCTATAGTTCTTCTGAATCTCTTCAGCATGGTGAGTTTTGATTTGGAAACTATGTTTGAGTATGGATTAGGTACAAGCCAAGTTAGCTTCAAAATCATATATAAGGGTTGGTTATAATACTTAATGCATAAAGAAAAGAATTGAGAGTAGTATGAAGAAAGGAATTGTTTAGAAAAAAAATGAAAGGAAGTTATGAATATACAACAAAACCAGAAAAAAATGTATGACAAAAAGAAGAATTGATGCTATGCTTGGGACTTGGCTTGCATGTGTACAATGGATATTCTCAACTCAATGTTCAAGGAAGGGATGGCATGCAACAAAAATAGACAAACTCATCATTAAAACATTTATTTAATGACTCATGTCACGAGTTCAAATCTTGGAAGCAGTCTCTCTGCTTGTGGGGGGTAAGGTTGTGCATGTCTACCATCCTCAGAACCCACAACGTGAGAGATTTGTGTATTGAGCCGCCTTTTTCGATGGTGAACTTGGCGAAGCAGTAAGGTTGCTGTTAGTGAAGGTTCAAATCCTGAAAATTGCCTCTCCGCTTGCGGGTAAACTGCATACATCTACCCTCCCCAAACCTCACTAAGTGGGAGCCTCGTATACTGGGTTGTCCTTGATTATATTATATATAATTATCAATGAACATAATTTATGATAGAGCATTATTACGTTATTCGATCCATGTAGCCGATACCCTAGTAGTAGGATAAAGGCTTGGTTATTGTTATTGTATTATATTATATTATACATAATTAACCATTCTAAAAAATATATAACCACACTGTAAACATCATCACCACCTTGACCACAAACAGATACAACTACACATCACCACCTCGACTATTACCATTATCATCACCCCGACCACAACCATCTTGACAATGGCGATAAACACAACTACTACTCGACGGAATGGTGCAACATGGCGGCAACTCAACTACACAACCATGTAGCCGAAATGTTTTCTTGCAACTTCTCTCATTTCCCTTCCTCCACAAACTTTATTTTTTCTGGATTGGTATTCTTATCCTATCCTTTCAGATAAGCTATCATCTTTTCCTAAAAAAGTTAGATTTAATATGTGCAAAAATCTGAATATTGAATTGTTTAATTAATTATCATCATGGGTTTGAGCTTGAAAAAATAGTAGTCTTTTCTTTAACAATTGGGACTTGAGGACTTGGAAGGTAAATAAATATTGATAAATTTTAACTTCAACTTAGGCACATGGTCCTATGATATATGGCCTCTGAATTGTAGGGTATGAATTGTAATTTTTTAATTACTCCAATTTTTAATTATTCATTCTATAGAAAGTGAAATATTTTGTATTATCCACTTATATTAGTTTAAGACTTTAAGGCAACATGATTCTGTCTCTTTTACAAATATATTTTATAATACAAGCTTTTGTATGGCACCCCTCACTCTAACAAAAATCTTGTGTTTTCAAGTACTGCTTATTAGTGCAGGAATTATATTAGAAGTTTTCTATCAACACCAAAGAGATTGTTTATGAAAACACTTCTGAGCGCTTACAGATTAACAGAACAACGGAGTCATCATACCATTAGCGGGATTCGAACTCGCGACCTTGTGGTCTTATGAGTTGATTCCTTACCAAGACCAACCTCTAATATGTTTCAATCTGGATTCCGGAATGGCGGAATCACTTAAAGCAAGGGCATAAACTAATATTCATCAATACTCATATAGTATTATAGTGTTTGGTTCATATGTTCCAATCCGGTCTATATTAGAGTGCTTCGAAGTTGAAACAGCTACCATCACTTTAACAAATTAAATTCCGAAAAAAATGCACAGCAAAGATTGAGAATGAATGAATAAATCCACAAACTTTATTACTAAAAGAACTTTATGAAACATAAATCAGTTTGGTAAAGAAATAGGTACAATAAAAGATATTATCATAACAATTCTTATTTTATTTTTCGACATTTGAAGTCTAGCAATACCTAGTAGCAGTAATGACCGAACCAGCAGTGTTTTCCATGACCAAATGTCTCTTCTTCATCACCTCTGCTATGAATCCACCACAAGAGATTAGTCAAAGAATTACCATCATCAAAACCACTTAAGCTTCTTATCTTCCGCAATGCACTTTCGTTATCATAAATTCCTTCCAAGGCATACACAAATCCCTTCCATCCTTCTCCAACACCTTGCCTATTCAAAGCAGGCGATGTCCACTCCACAAGCTCCTTCACATAATCGACATTCGAGAACAAGGCTTCGGAAATAGGCAGTAAGGGTAAGAGTTGAATGCCGAGCCTGCACTCTTTCCACTCAGGTGGAGCAAACCATAGTCCACTGTCTCTCTTGTTATTCCATAGAACACCAACGACCCTGTTCTCTTTTGTAAAATCTTTATCATACAGATTACCTCCGGATTTTACTTGCCACCACATTTGCGCTGCATGAATTTCCAATGCTGTGAGTGTCGATCCAATGGCAACCAGATGCGTGTCACCGTATGCCAGACCCATCAAGGCTGCAGAATAATATGCATTTACGGCTTCACTAGTGCTCTCCTGATTTCTTCCGTCCGCAAACTCAGTTAGCCCTCCAGCCCAAGAGTGCAATTTATAGAGGTCAAAACACCTTAAACGTGTATAATTCATGTTTGATCTTCTGCTCAATGTCATAAAATCTGCCATAAGTGTATAGGCTTGAGGCTTATATTTCCTACCCCAAGCCGGATCAACCTTAGCAAGCACTGCAATTCCGTAAAGGAAGTATCCTAAATGATAATGGTGATCATTGTAGAGTCCGAACCCGAAGTCAGCACCAGTATCATTAGACCCTTGTTTAGTGAGAATGCCACCCCATTTCTTATCATACAGAAATCCATTCCCATTAAAAGTTCCTTCGAGCCACGGCTGAATAGTTTCCTTCAAAAACCTCCTAACAGTTGGAATCACATCAAGAAAACACACCTCTTCAGCTATCAATGCCAATCTCGCTGCCCTTGCAATCAATTTCCCATAAAAATAAGATGAAGTTGTTGTAACCAACGAGGAATTTAGACCCTCGACATCTTTTATAAGAGCCGAAACAATTTCATCATAGGATTCTTCTCTAACACCTCTACTAGAATGCCAAGTAACAGAAATAGGATCAGTTTTCAAAACCCAAGAATCCCCAACAACACCAACAAGTTCACCATCAATGCTTCTATACTTAAAATCATCTAGAACAACAACATCATCATTATCACTATTACACAAAAGCTGAAGATGAAGAGGGTGTGCTAATAGCAACAAATCACCCCAACCTCTCTTCTCCCATTTATACTCCACACAAAATGGTTCCCTTATAACAGCATCACCAGACACAGGGTAACAAGAACTGAACCTGTCAAGAATCGGTTCGTGTCGCGAATCCGAATCAGGCAGCAAAACAATCCTTATAATCCCAGAAAAAGCATCAGAAGTTATCTCAGAAAGACTATGATCCAACTTGATTGGTGAAGAAGCATAGATAATCCAAGTTTGTCCATTGTTGAGACTCACAATGTGTTTGGTAAGAGAATCATTAGAAGAAAATGATAGAATTGCATGGATAGTTGTAATTGAAAGAAGGGTTTGTTGTGTAACAGAAACAGTGAGAAAAGGGCTTCCCCTAACAAGAAAGAAAGTGAGATTTGAAGAAGGGATATCCAAAGTAACACTAAGATCATCAAAGGAAGAAACTTTATGGTCAAAATGTGAACTTGGGTTGGTTTTTTGAGAAGCAGAGATTGTAAGATCAGGGATGAAAACTTGGTATATGAAAGAAGAGTTAGAAAACTGAGATGGGTAAGAGAGAGAAAGTGATGAATTTGAGGTTTTGATGAGATAAGGGTGAATATATTCAGGTTGGTCACCATTTTTGAGAACAAAGTTTTGGAAGAAAGAGTTTGTGGGTAGTGGACAAGATATGAGGTTTGCAGAGAAGAATGGTGAAGGGTCAGGGAGAACAGTTGAATGAGCCTGTGGGAATAGAAAAGGACCATGCTTTTTTATTGGAGACATTGCCAACAATGGTGGTGGTGGTGGTGACGGTGGTTTTGGTGGTGGTGGTGGTGGTGGTGACGGTGGTTTTGGTGGTGGTTTTTGGGGTTTGAGGTTTTTATAAGGTTTGGGGTGTTTATTAAGTGCAATACTCACCTTGCGTCTGAGTTTTTTAAGCATTGTTTGACAACTAACTTTATGGGTATTTAAGTGATTTTTTTAGAAAAAATTGATTTTGGGTAAGTATAGATTTTGGATTGGAATGTTGAATGCAACTTCTTTTAGGAAATTTTTGTTAGGTTAGTTGGGTTTAGATGTTGATGGACATCTTAACGAACATAATAAAATTCACATGTATACTTACATTATTCATCAACGAGATCATCATATCATAATACGATAAATTTGATGTATTGAAATAATATGTCTATTATTTAGAGATGCTTATGATATTGTTTAGAATGTTTCTTCACTTATTCTAAATATTAAAGAATAAATATGAGTTGAAACACTAAAATTAAAAAGTAATTGTTAATCTTACTATAGAGGATGATCACATATGCAGAAGAGGTTGTGTTTTTTGGTTTATGGGTGGGATTTGATTGGTTTGGGGGAATTGATAAAAAAAGGATTTTGAATGAATGATTATAAATATTGAAGTTGAATTAAGGAGGAAGGTATTTTAGGGCATAAAGGAATGTGAAGAAAGAAAGCAAGGTGAAGTTGCAAGGAAGGGATAAGTGATCATATGTAGTTGGTATATGTGACCAACAACATGATGAAAATAAGAATTATGCTCTAAGGGAAGGAACTTCAATTTTAGGCTTAACCTTTTTTTTATGTGTTTATGAATATATTCAAATATATAATTTGACAAGAGAAAAATATGAATGTATTTATAATGTAAAGAGGTTTTTATATCGTTATTCTATCATATATTATTCATATTTGATTATCATTAACTTAACTTCTAAATATAACTAATATAAATGAATGATGAATTACATATTGTGTTAACTATGCATATATATTACGCTTAGGGGTGAGCATGAGCCGGGTTAGGATGAGTTAAGGCTTGTCCTTATCCGACCTTAAATATTGGTTGGACTACTTTTTTGAACCCGACCCGACCCTAAATAGCGACCGAGTCAGCCTTTAAATCCGACCCGACCCGACCCTAGACCTGATTAAATATAATACATACTCATTTTAGATAAAGATTTCTCAATATTATTTATTATTGTGAATATGTAGTTTGATATATAAAATGATATATGTATATATATATATATATTATGGGAAAAAATTAAAGAATAAATGATATTTTCGACCAAAATGGTATCATTACTCTATACACATTTGAGTATAAACACATACGAACATGATGAGCGAATGACCATGGGACGGGTCGGGCCGAGTCATGCTTGGTCCCTACACGACTCTAAATATTGACCGAGTCTATTTTTTGAACCCGAACCTTACCCTAGACCCCATCAGACCCGACCATATTCGGACCTGATCACATATTGAATAAACTATATATATTATACTGTTAACTGATAATTTGGTTAATTAAATTATCAAATTGGGTTATCACAACTAAGTATAAAAGATTATCAAATCTATAAGGACTTGCTTGATACTAGTCTTTCAAATAAAAATAGTTATTCTAAGTTGGTTTTAAAAAATGGTTTTGCTTGGTTTATTTGATTAACTAATTACTAACTAATTGATTAAATTATTTAGAATAAAGATGTAGAGATTGAATTTTACTATTCACTATCAGTACACACCTGTCTCGGAAATACTAACTCATTTTTCAATGATTCTTTCACACAATGGACCTCAATGATACTAAAAGCTAATATCTTAGTCAATTTAGTAACTCATGAAATAAAGCTTCATATCTAGTAACTTTACACACAAGATGAAGAATTGTGACTCACAAAACATACCTCTATATCTAGTAGTCTATACATGTGAAATTGAGTTTTAATGTAATACCTCAAATATACCAATCGTAATGTCTTAGTCATATTAGTAGCTTATCCAAATAGCTATTTGTCTAGTAACTAAACTAACAAGATGAAGATATATGAACCATTAATCATGCATCTATGCCTAGTAGTCTATATCAATAAGATTGTGAGTTATTTAGTTATTGAATTAGCTCTGTCTAGCAACCAAAACAACTAGTGACAAATTGATACAAGTCTATATCTAGAAACTATACCAAATTGATGAGTTGAATAAAGTCAGAATTACAAGAAGGATTACTCTAATATTTTCATTCACAATTCTTACGAAAAGGCGATCAATCATAAAGTAATCATTAAGCACATAAACAACTCATAAGAATAAAAAAAATGAAATAGCATAAATTTGAATCACATTGTATATATTAAGATCATATTACATTTAATCCTAACAAGTAAAAGGTTTAGCTACACGTTATCATGGTAACTAAACACTAAGCTCATAGGAGAAAAAATTATCTCCTCAAATAGCATAGATTGACTCCTTTAACCTTTCCATATTGCTTATACACCTTAATCCAAGCTAAACTACCCTAAGAACTAAGAGAAATTGAGTAAAAAGTGTTCCTATTCGAATGTCTTCCTTACATACTCAAATTGAACTCTTTTAAAGTGTCTGAATTCTGACTTTCACGCTCAGAGCATGTCCATGTGTTGAGCGCATCACTTCGTATAGTCATGCTCGACCTTTTAGTGCACCTCCTTGTGCTCGGCGTACCTCCTTGCCTCGCTTGGCGTGGAAGAGCCGCTTATCATATCCGAAGTAATGACTAATTATTGAATTTCATAATTGATTTCGTTAGGCGCTGAGCGAAGGTTGCAAGCTGCAACTTTTGCTGAGTGTGGCTTCTATGTTGGCTGCAGGTCAAACATAATCTTTTCACAAAAAACTTCCAAATTTCGAGCGCAAGAATTACGATTAGTGCAACCAATTTTGCATTTTCATCGATTCGACGACTCATATTGAAAATTCATATGTTATAAACATCATATCCAAAGTTCAGCTCGATCCTACAAGGAATGAATGAGGTGTCACAATTTTACTCAAACCGCTCATGGTTGAATCCTTACTTTTGTACGAAAACTTAACTTTTTGCAATAATCCTCCGATTTTGGCATGCACAAAACTCCAAAGGTAATATTTAGCAATTCAATATATTTTAAGCTTTTAAGATCAATTAACCAACAAATTGAATTAAGTAAAAAGTTAAAGTGCCACAAAATTGGTAGTTCATATACCATATTTTGACACTTAACAATAATTAAATATTCAAATCCTTAATGTTTTATTTTGATAAATATAAAAAATTCCATGGCAAACTATTTTTGATCGATAAAATAAAATACGATTTGATCGTCATTTTTCAATTTTAACTAATTTAATTACATGTCTAATATAATTATCATATCACACTAATATGAAATCTAATTGATTGGTTTAACTAATATGACAATATATGTACAAAATTGATTTTGACCATGACAACTTTTTAATCTCATTACTTTGAATCATTTAACGCTCCACAAATTGATGAGATAAGGAAAGAGGTATGACCCAAGAGTGGTGGCCTGATCTTTTATATTAGTAATTATCCAAATCCTATTAAATAATTTTTTTACCAATCCTACAATATACTTGAATATATAGTGACACATAACATTTGATGTTTTTCACAATGACAACATGGCCAAATGATGAGTTTATAGTTTTATATTGTTGTAGCCTTGGTGGCCTAACACACCCTTCCCTTAAACTTCAATCAATCATTCAATTCATTTCTACTCCAACTCTCACACATCATGGTATTATCCTTCATGTCCATATAAACAAAACAACACAAATTTATCGACTCAAATTTTGCCTTATACTAATGAAAATATGTTATGTTAATTAAAAAATTTAAATATTTATTACTTTTTTCTATTTCTGCTTCACCGTGATTGATATGAGACATAGTTTAGGACAACAAATCGTTATTCGAAACATCCAAGCCATCACTCCTTTCCATTCCACTTGTGCTAAAACTAATATCCCCATAACCAACCTAATAAAATATAAAGTCAACTAGGACACATACATCACCTAAATCCATAATCCAAATCTTATAACACTTAAATAACAGACCAAGTTGTACATATAGTAGTTGCCAATGTTGAACAATAATACATACACAAAACTTTAGAACTTCCCTCACCAAACACTATAATACACACCAAAATCCTATCACCATTACACTAAAATCATCACCACCATTAGCAATGTCTAACAACAAAAACATCACTCCTTTTATCTTTCCACAGGCTCATTCAACTGTTCTTCCTGACCCATCAAACTTTTTCTCCCCAAACCTTGTCTCAAAACCACTTCCTACTAACTCTTTCTTCCAAAACTTTGTCCTAAAAAATGGTGACCAACCTGAATATATTCACCCTTATCTCATCAAATCTTCAAACTCTTCTCTTACTCTTTCTTACCCTTCTAGATCTTCCAATTCTGCTGTCATATCCCAAGTGTTTAATGCTGATATTACAATCTCTTCAAAAGAAAGTTCCATTGGGAAGCATATAATTTCTTCCTATAGTGATCTTAGTGTGACTTTGGATTTGCCTTATTCCAACCTTAGTTTCTTTCTTGTTAGGGGAAGTCCCTTTGTTACTGCTTCTGTGACCCAAGAAACTTCTCTTTCCATCACTACTATTCATGCAATTATCTCATTATCTTCCAATGATTCTCTTACCAAACACACTTTGAGCCTCAACAATGGCCAAACTTGGATTATCTATGCTTCTTCACCAATCAAGTTGGATCATAGTACTTCTGAGATAACTTCTGATGCCTTTTCTGGGATAATAAGGATTGCTTTGCTGCCTGATTCGGATTCGCGACACGAGCCGATTCTTGACAGGTTCAGTACTAGTTACCCTGTGTCTGGTGATGCTGTGATAAGGGAACCATTTTGTGTGGAATATAAGTGGGAAAAGAGAGGTTGGGGTGATTTGTTGATATTAGCACACCCTCTTCATCTTAAGCTTTTATCTAATAGTGTCAACGATGTTACTATTCTTGATGATTTCAAGTACAATAGCATTGATGGAGAGCTTGTTGGTGTTGTTGGAAATTCATGGATTTTGGAAAGTGACCCTATTTCAATAACATGGCATTCAACCTTTGGTGTCAAAGAAGAATCTCATGATGAAATTGTTTCTGCACTTAAAAAAGATGTTGATGCTCTTAACTCATCAGCAATAACAACAACTTCATCATACTTTTATGGTAAATTGATAGCAAGGGCTGCAAGATTAGCATTGATAGCAGAAGAAGTTTTTTACTTTGAAGCAATTCCAAAGGTTAGAAATTTTCTAAAAGAAACCATTGAGCCATGGTTAGAAGGAACTTTCAATGGTAATGGATTCTTATATGATAAAAAATGGGGTGGCCTTATAACCCAACAAGGGTCTAATGATTCTGGTGGTGATTTTGGTTTTGGAGTTTACAATGATCATCATTACCATTTAGGCTATTTCCTTTATGCAATAGCAGTACTTGTTAAGATTGATCCAACATGGGGTAATAAATACAAGCCTCAAGCATATTCACTTATGAAAGATTTTATGACTTTGGATAAAAAACCAACCTCAAATTATTATACACCTCTAAGATGCTTTGATCTTTATGCATTGCATTCTTGGGCTGGAGGAGTAACAGAATTTTCTGATGGAAGAAACCAAGAGAGTACAAGTGAAGCTGTGCATGCATATTATTCAGCATCATTGTTGGGTTTAGCATATGGTGATGCAAGTGTTGTTTCAATTGGTTCAACACTAACATCATTGGAAATACTTGGAACACAAACTTGGTGGCATGTGAAAGAAGAAAGTACATTATATGAGGAAGAATTTACCAAAGAAAATAGGGTAGTTGGTGTTCTTTGGGCTAATAAAAGAGATAGTGGATTATGGTTTGCACCTGCAGAATTAAGAGAAGATAGGCTTGGTATTCAAGTATTACCTATAGTGCCTATTAGTGAAGTTTTGTTCTCTAATATTGGTTATGTTAAGGAGCTTGTGGAATGGACATTGCCTGCATTGAATAGAGAAGGTGTTGGAGAAGGTTGGAAGGGTTTTGCTTATGCTCTTCAAGGTGTTTATGATAATGAAAATGCATTGAAAAAGATTAGAGGTTTGAATGGTTTTGATGATGGTAATTCATTCACTAATTTGTTATGGTGGATTCATAGCAGAGGTAATTGATCAAGAGGTATAATTTGGTTATTGAAAAGTGAAAAAAAAATGAGAATAAATTTGGTTAATTGGTTTGGTTATTGAATCATTTTTAGTGTCTAAGAAGAAAACAAAAAAAATAATGTTGTAATATTTTCATGCATTGTATTTGTACCCTACTTATGTAGTTCAATTTATGTATGTTATTTTGTAGTCTCTTTTATTAATTAATAAAATATTTGTGGACTTTTGCACTAATTGGTAGTGTTGAATTTGGGGTGATGACTCAGTGGTGCAAGTTTAAGAGCGATTTATTTCATTTTTAAATGAAAGCCACCACCTAGTTGATGCATGTAATCATGTTTTGTATTAACATTGTTGTTTATTTTGGCTACAATTATATAAACTACTAGGGCATTATTACCAAGGAGCAATAATTATATGAATATATGAGAACATATGTTGTCCAACAAGTTAAGTGTGTCATTGCATGTACCATCAACTTGTGATTGGTTGAAAAATGAATAATATGGTAATTAAAAATGAGAAATGATAGTACATGTTATGATATAAATTGTAGGACAACAAATATGAACTCATGAATTTATGTAGAATCATAATATTCATTTAAAATAGTTGTTACTCGTTAAAATTACTTTAACGTGTAGTGAAACAATTAATACACCCAAGTAGGTAATAAGAGAGACTTAATAGAGGTAGGTATTTACAATGTAAAATTTTTATTATATTTAATCATTTAGTTTTAAATATAAATAATACCAATATAAATAATAGATAATATATAAATTTTGACCGTGACAATATATATATATATTACACTATTCTTTTATTTCTCCACTTGTTAAAAAACCACAAAATACAACTTGGTAATAGTAATTCCATTATCTAGGGATATGCTTAAAGAAAGGAAAGAAAAAATATTAAAGGATTAGAAAGTGAAGGAAGCAAAGAGAAAGAGAAAGAAAGACAAACTTCTTCCTTGTTTGAAGTATGAAATTTAGATGAGAGAAAAGTAAAATAATAATAATGTAATAATATTTTTTATTTAAAAATATAATTAACAATAATGTAATTATATAATTTTACTAAAAGAAATAAACAATAGGTTAATTAAAAATGAGAAATGAATAATAATATAATTATATGAAAATAGACACATGAATAATTTTTTTAGAGGCACTAAAAAACCTTACCTCTCATTAGTCTAACTCGAAAAAACTTTCTAAAACTACCTATTCCATTCCTAACCACACTCCCTTAAATGTATGTCTATGTTAAATAAAAAAACTATATATAATGAATAATATTAGTTTAAGGTTTTGTTTAGTTCAGGAAAGAAAATAGAATAAATTAAAGTCGAAAGAAAGATAATAAAAAATGAAATGATTTTTTAATCATTTGGTTTGAAAGAAAAGTGGAAGAAAATAAGTAGAATGAAAAAGTTTGAATATATCAAATGACATATATATCTTTATTACGCATGATATAAAATGTTTTTTTTGATATATTACATATATTTTTCATAGTGATTATGTAAATATAATATTGATAAATTGATGAATATAATATTATACATTACTAGTGTAAATATTTAGTACATTACTCACAATTCATTTATATTACTTTTTATTTAAGAGTAAATGCTAATTAAAAATAATGCTAGATGATACAATAACAATGTAAAAAACTATTACCCTACTAATACATAAATCTGTAAACTAACTGTGCATAAATATTACTCTCATTTTTAACAGTTAGTTTTCTTTTCATTAGTCAAGAGAAAAGTTTTATGCACATCACATATACATTTTTTCTTTCATTCTATTTTCTCTCTTTAATGGGAGAGGAAAGTTCCACAATCACACCATTTTCTCCCCCATTTTTCTTTCCATCCATTTTCACTCAAAACAAACATAAAGATTATAATCTAGGGTATCCTTGCACCCTTTCTAAATGAACAGCCCAATACACGATTGGTGGAATCTATATAAATATATGCAGTCTTACTTTTAGAAGCGAAGAGACTATTTTATATAATCATAAATCCCTTTAATATACATTCTATATTTTGATATAAAGATTACATCCTTGTGTAAATACAGGCAAAAATACAATATACTTTAACCAAGCCAAAAAATGTAAATATTAACAACTTTTTTCATATAGTAAAATAGATGTTCTAAATAATTCTCTGTAGCTTTGGACCAGATTTGTGACCCAATTTCAACATATAGAACAAAAACTCATTCCATGTGTCAACAGGTCCTGGCAAACACCAATGAACACAGTCATTAAATGTCACATTTTTGTCCTTACCATGTCCAAAATTATTAGGATGTCCATCAGGCCTTAGCAGCATAATTTCAGTACTATCTATCATGTTAAATTTCAGACCCCTTTTTATAGCAACCTTTTTTGCTGCTTTAAATTCCTTAACTTGAGTCAAATATGTCTCAAGAACATACCCATCTAACTTCATTTCTTCATTGCTAAATGGTTTTGTCCTAATACAATTCCCTCCTTTGTTCCAATCTCCATTCTCAAAGTGTGATGGAGAAAATGTCCTAAAAAATGTCACCCCTTTAAATCTTCTAAGGTTTAGAAGTGTCCCAAATGCGGTCCGAAACGCTTTCTTGTATCCGTAATAATGACCAAGGTCTGTGACATTTTTCTTCCCACATTTGTTGCATCCAACAAGTTTTTTATTTTCATAGAATAATAGAGGCTTGAAAAACCAATGCCCTGCTGAGATAATAGCTATGTCAAATTCTTCAACTTTACTAGCCCAAGCTTCATCTGCTTCATCTAGATACAGTTTCATAATGCTATCATCACTAGATTTCACAAAATATGGAGACCATAGATTTGCAAGGGTAAAATTGTATTCAACATAATAGTATCGTTTGAAATATGTTTCATCTGTTGTATATTTCAGAGAAACGTCCTCAGGTTCAGACACCTGAAATAATAAATCACATAAGAACCATATAAGTATGTTTTGAAGATTGTTAAATTCATCTGAATTGGATTTATAAGCCGAGCATGCAAAGCGGGTAATGATTATGATCGAAAAACAATTGTTAGACTTCCAATACCATAATATTATGGTCGATATAAAGTACCACAATTTAAAACCTTTACGAGTTAAGACAAGTTTTCAATACACTCTTAAAAATTACATAAAAAAGTAAGTGTGAATTATTTACTTACATGACTTAGGAGGCATAACAAAGATTGCATCTGATTTCTCCCAACAGAGTCTCCTACAAAGACCATTTTCTTACCTTTAACAACATTTAAGAATTGAGTTGCATCAAATAATGGAAGCTCACATTCATTTGGTTTCCACCTCCAATGAAGAAACTCACTATCAGGTCTTCCAAACTTCATGCAATTTTGTTGATCTATTATCCAATGACAACTTTCATTATCATAGTAAGGTCCTTCATGGTAATGAACCCATTTTCCTGAGAAGATGTTACATTGTTTAACTTCTGTGCTGTTTTTCAAAACACTAATAGAAGATATCTTTTGAGATGGTTCACTTGAGTCTCTCATAAGAGAAAGTGGAAGCATAATGAGAAGAAGAGTGAAGAGTATAAGGATAATGCTTTTAGGAGTGTTTCTTGCAGTGTACTTCACATTGAGAACTTCATTGGTTCTAACCTTCATAATTGAGTTAAATTCTGCATCAAAAACTTTGCTGAAAAGCTTATATAAATATAAAACTTTCTTGTCAAGTTTTTAGTTATGATAAACCTTTCAAGCTTTGATTGAGCTTATACTTATAACTAAACTTTCTCAGAGTATTCATTATTACAGCATAATCACACCAATAAAGTATTGGTCTAGTAATGTAAGGTCTTGTTAGATCCCATTATAATTAAAAGATGAATGTTTCGATTCCTGGGAGTGACATTATACACTTGAAATTGATTAGTTCATTACTCAAAAAGGTAAAAAAATAACCGTATTAGTACACAAAAAAGCATCATTATGAGTTCATTATATGTCCCAGTCTTGTTAAAACGTCATTACTCATAATCATACCCCACGTGTATATAGAGGGAAAGAACAGAAACAAAATTACAAAAGTCTCATTTCCACTTTTCTTTTTTTTGCTATGGCACCTTCTGTGGGTGGAAAAATAAGTTTCATATTTTCCGTCTCATTACTAATTAATTTTAAGATAGAACCTTAACATAGTGTTAGAATCAGAGCCACTTTTACTTGTCATGAACCAAAATATATCTTTTAATCACGAGTCAATAGTAATCATTCGCCTAGTAGTACCAAAAAATGGAAAAATATAAAATTAGAATCAATGAACGTGTCTAGTAGATTTCTATGGAGGGGGTGTATTAGAAAGTAAGTCTCACATCGTTCTCATTCTCCTAAGTATAATTTAAATACTTGTTGGGCTACTCCTATTATTTCTAATTGATTTTGAGATGGAATTTGCCTATGTTTTGGTTGTAAAAGAAGGAATTTCTTCTTTTCTAAACAATGAGTTGTAAGCACTTCTTTCTTTTTTTCACTTCTAGCTTTGCATAAAGTCATAAACAATGGTCCTTATGGACTATGGTTGATTCTTCACATTACTTTTATATGCATGTAGATGTATTATGTAAATCTATTATTTTAAATTATAGTTATGATTGTACTTACTATAAATATAAGAAAATGTAATCGATGCAACCATAATTATAGTTATGATATTATTGTGGAGTGTAATTTAAAACATCGTGTCTCTATGAGATTGCTAGCCAATTTATAAACAACTAAGACTTTGGTTTCAAAATATATACTTAACAACTAAGACTCTCTAATTAATAAAACATTTTAAAAATTATCAAAAGAATCCAATTGTTTAGCACTCATTGTATTTTCTATATGTTGTTTATCAATGAAAAGGAAAAAGAAAAAAAAAGAGAGACAGGATAATAGGGGCAAAAATCAAACATTGAATTTGGTGTCTCTCTTTTATTCTTTGTTTTATCATTGCACATTGATTATCTAAATTAGATGACTTTGTATTATTATTATTATTATTATAGAGAATTCAATTATAAAATAGTAATCATTGTGTAAAGCTTTGATAGAATCAAATATCTATTGGAATGGTACATTGTAGGTGACATATTATTTATTATATTGTATTGATACTAATCACTTTGAACATGGTTATAACACACCACTTTAGGGACACATATTTGGAATAAAGGTTCAAGGGATAAGAATATTGCTGACACATAGTTGAACTTCAACAGGGTGTTTTTGTCCAATACTTGCTGCATAAGATTAAAGAAAACTTAAAACTAAAGAATTTCAACATTTTTATAAGTTGTAAGCTCCAATTATGTTGAATATCTTTTAGAAAATATGACCATATGGTCCCTCTAAGTTGTCATAGTTTGGATCGATGTGGAGAGTAATTAACTAATAAATCTAAGTTAATGGATAACAATTATCTCAAATATTGAAGAGTCCAATATTAGAGGTTAGAGTGGCATGCGACCTTAAAAAAAATTAACGGTATAAATTTTAAATTATTTTTAAATATAAAAAATATATAAGTTATGAAATTAATCCGAACCTCATATTTCAGTACTTGCCCATCCAATATCTTAAGTATCTTAGCACAAGGTTCGCATCTACTATCCTATAAAAGTGTGTAATTTCTTCTGATTGGTCGGAAAAAATATATTTAAGTTATAAATTTAATAGTAAAGTATTTTTATGACTAAACAAAAGAAGTGACACACTTTTTGGGACAGAAGATGTGTTCCCGTTAGCCTAAGCTCATGAGACTTCCATCTAAAAGCAAGCCAACAAATCAATCATTTTTTGCTGGTCCTTATGTATTATACTTGATGCATAAAAGCATAATCTTTGTTTGGTTGAATGTGTTTATCTTTATTTATAATGCTGTATGCTTATGACACATCCAAAATGCCAATAATTCAGTTGGTTCAATTAATTCTTTTAGCAATTATATGAGCTTTATTTGAGATTTTAGATGTCGTTTTGTTAATTATTGAAGTATCACTAGGCCATTGATGTGTAATGAAAATTTAGACACTTGTGATATCATCTTTTAGATAATGCTAACAAAATGTGATTTAATAATTTGAATAAAATTTGATATAGAAATCATGTACTGAGAGTGTTATATACTCTCTTACCTATAAATGCTAACAAAATGTGATTTCTTTTAGGCATGCAAATCAACTTTGCTATGTGAAATATTCTGCATGCTTAAACTCAAAATTTTCTGAAATAAATAAACACCATTAAATTATTTTTATCACAATTTTTGTTGTTGTTAAACTCTATTTGACAATTATTTCCGGGAAGACCACGATTCAGTAACTTCTCCACCTAGTGGGGTACAGGGTTTCCTAAAACAATATCAGAAACGAGAACATTTAATATGGATTGTGTGATCTTATTTACGATAAAGATTAAAAGATTGAGGCACATTACTTTTTAAGTGATTAAGTTACAATTAAGCAATTTTCAATCTTATATATCATATGCATTTATCTTTTAGTCTTGATCATTTGAATAAAATCTAATTATACATATTAATTTTTATAATTTCTCAGAATTGCTTCACTTGATTAATTTTCTATTGAATGCTTAAGCCTCCATCAGCTTCCACTCCGGAATAGGGATGACAAAAATATCTGACACATGAATACCCACTAAAATACCTATGACGGGTATCCACAAAAATAACTTATGATCATAGATTATAAAGGTAGCCAACTAGCCTAATTGTTGGATAAAGTTATACCTAAAAATCCTTTTTTTGTAATTCCTATGATGCAATTGGAGCTTATCTACATAAAATAATCAATTTGGACAGTCCTTTGTGGCTCCAATGACGACTAGATCAAGGCATGTATGACTCGGTTCCATTTGTATATTTGGTGGAATCTTGTTAAACTTTTAAAAACTTTTATGAGTCTTTAATGATTCATAAGAACCCCTTAATTTAGGACCTTAACATTATGACATTCACATGTGATAAAAGAATAGAGTAACAAATATCTGGTTCCATTTGTGTTTCCATTTATGCACTTTCTGGTTGCCTTTGTTCTCACCTCTCCGCCTTCCCTTTATGCGTTCCTCATTGATTAGGAACTCAGTTTCCTTCTTTCTCTAAATGGCACTACACTTTCTTTACTTAGCCACTAATGTTCCTCTAATTCTCCCTTTGTGTTTCTATTCATGAGATAGCAAATGATGGCATGGAATAAAATGATTTTCCAATGCATGAGTGCCTCTATTTATAAAATGGTTTAGGATGAGTTATTGGAGAAAGTAACTCTTCTACTTTCACAGAAACTACTCATGAAGTGAGAGAGGGGGAAGTTAACAACACCCTTACTAGTTTGATCCATTAATTGCCAACCATCATCACATTAAACACTTTCATTCAAACTAGTAACTTCCAAGAACATCAACCACTAATTAGAATTAATCTAACAATCTCTCACTTGGTTCATGTGATGACTTGAAGATTCATGACTTTAATTGTGGACTTTAATTGAACTTTACAAATCATTATCCTTAATTGAATTGAAATGGTTGAATATGGCGGTCACAAATTATATGAGGCAACTTGATCCCTTTCATGCATCACGACCAACTCAACTCAACCAAATTTAATTTGAGTCTTCGTTTACCTTTCGAAGACTCACTAAGTTATCTCATTAAAATCATACAAGTACAATCTTTAATATGAATAACTTAAACTTTAATTACGGAAATGAAACTTTCATTGAATTCAAATGTGTCATACAATAATAAGCAAACATCTACACATATATATATGTACATAAGGTACTATCACATTAACAATGACTTATCTATAATACCCATCCTTTCTACATGGCCAATGTAAATTTTGGACGACAATCCCTTAGTTAACAGATTCGCTACCATTAGATCTTTACCAATATACTCTATAGACACTTTCTCATTTCGTACTTCTTCTTTAACTGACAGAAACTTTAGATCTGTATGTTTGGTACCTCTCGAATAACTGAAGAAGAATATAGCTGCGAAATTATCACAATAAAACTTCAGCAACCTAGCTACACTGTCTATAATGTCAAGTCCTGAAGTAAAGTTCTGCAGTTATAATGCATGATTTGTGGCCTCAAAGCATGCCATAAACTCATCCTCCACTTCTCCATGAAATAGTCACTATACCACTGAGTCGCTACCTGGCTCCTGAATGGACATTGGAGTCATTCTTAATTTTCTTTAACCTCACCTCCTCCTGAACGAGCATAACCTTTAATTCTTAAAAATTCTATTTCTCCTTTATGGTGTTATAGTTTACCTGAAATTGGTCAAACTCAACATGAAGGGAGTTAATAATGAACTGTACCAAGAATGCTTCTGTCACCTCCATCCCCATTCCTTTTATTTTCGCATACAAATTTGCCATGCTAGTTACATGATCATGAATGAGCTGCGACCAATCAAATTTCTTGGTCGTCAGCTATGTCATGAGATTTCCCACTACAGCCTTATCAGTAATGTATGATTGAGAGTACCCTTTGATCATTCTCATAAATTCCCTTGCATTATTCGTCTTAGGCATAGACAGTTTGGCATTGTCAGAGATTGACATTTTCATCAAGCTAAAACTCAACTTGTTTAACCGCTCCCAAGCCTCATATAAAGTCTTGTCTGCCTCCGAGCTGGTCTCAGTTATGGTTGGTACATTATTCATAATGATGGTCAAGTCCAACTTCATAACACCTAGTGAGAACTAGATCTGTTCAGACCAATCAACATAGTTCAATCCATTGAACTTGACACATCCGTTGCCTAAGACGAATGCATTGAATGAAGCTGGTTCAAGACATGCTCACACTTTTATGCTTTGAATAAACCTTTATGGATTCAAACAAATTTTTACTTATGCAATTAATTTATCTTTGGATAAAATTTAAATGCATTAAACATTCATTAATGATGCCTAATATTATTCTTTAATGCGTAATTAATCATACTTTTTAAACATGTATGTTATCTTTGAATAAACAAGCACAAACAAGTATGTTTAAAACTTTAATGTCATTAAATACATGCAAGGATTCACCTTCAGGTGATCAAAATATGTCTTATAATTAATGAATAAACCCAATTTATTATCCATATGACATCATAATTTTAATTACATGCAATAATTCACCTTCGGGTGATCAAAATATGCATCATAACATTAATTGTAATTAATTTCAAAATCAACAATTAATTTCTCATACAAGTATAATTATTTTACATTTTCAGACAGATAGTAACATTATGAAAAATAGCAAAATGTTACAACTTTTATTGAAATAATTAACTCCAGATTGAACCAAAAGAAAACAATTCACAATTAATTCATTTCGTGACAATAAGTTTTTTGTTCCATTTTAATGCATTCATGATTTAATTCCAGAAATACAAGGAATGTCATAATGTCCCTAACCTGATGCTCTAATACTAATTGTTGGACTTTTAAAAACTTTTATGAGTCTTTAATAGTTCATAAGAACCCCTTAATTTAGGACCTTAACGTTATGATATTCACATGTGATAAAAGAATAGAGTAAGGAATACCTGATTCCATTTGTATTTCCTTTATGCACTTTCTGGTTGGCTTTGTTCTTACATCCATGCCTTTCCTTTATGTGTTCCCTTGATGATTAGGAACTCAATTTTCTTCCTTTTCTAAATGGCACTACACTTTCTTTACTTAGCTACTAATGCTCATCTAATTCTCACTTTATGTTTCTATTCATGAGATAGCAAATGATGACATGGAATAAAATGTTTTTCCGATGCACGAGTGCCTCTATTTATAGAAAGGTTTAGGAGGAGTTATTGAAAAAAGTAACGCCTCCACTTTCACAGAAACTACCCATGAAGTGAGGAGTAAGGATCCTCTCCATTAATGGAGAGACAAATGCCACACAATAACATACAAAAAGCAACATGTAATGATATTTTTATCCTTTTGTTTACTATAAAATCACATTTTTGTCATTGAAAATATGAGTAAAAAGTGACACTTGCCTCTCCATTAATGGAGAGAATCCTTGTTCTGAAGTGAGAGGGGAAAGAGTTAACAACACCTCCACTAGTTTGATCCATTAATTACCAACCATCATCACATTAGGCACTTTCATTCGAACTAGTAACTTCCAAGAACTTGAACCACTAATTAGAATTAATCTAACAAATCTTACATATCTTAACTAAACCTTTTGCATGAGATCAACATGCACTTGTATGATCTAGAGAAGTTTACTTATCTCGTAGTTTAGCCGCTCTATTAGTTTTTGGTTTTATTGCTTGTTGCTTTGTTTAGTTTAATAATATTGTTAAATGGTAGACACGCAAGACTCAAAATCTCGTGCTAAAGAGCGTGGAAGTCCGAATCCTCTTCAAGACATACTATTAAGATCTCTTATTGAATTGGAATAAGTATGGCAGTAGATCAAAAATCTTGGTGATCTTCTCTATCTAATAAATGGGGAGTATATTATGAAATCATTCACCATGCATGACCGAGTATATGCTTCAATATGAATCACTTAAAGTGGCTCTATTTTATTATATTCCACACATATACTAATTTCACTCATTTAATATCTTAGCTATTGCTTAAGATTAAAATGTAGATATGGTGTTTATTTATTTAATTTGTAACTTGATTACTAAATATAGTCCAACTTGTATGTTCTTCTAAAAATTATACATAATGTATCTAATTATCTTACACATGTAGATGTTGATGTTGCTTACAATAATATGATTTCATTTGAGTTCAAAATTACTTTACACTTAATAAAAGAAATTATGTATGTATTGATAATAATATATCATATGAATGCTTACAAGTCATTTAATAATGATAATATATGTATTTTTGTCGAACAATTATGTGCCATGAATTTTAATGAGCATACAAGAGAAGATTAGTTTGATATGTCAATTTTAATATTTTATTCTTGATGTCATTATTCATTCAAGTTTAAAAAAATCTCAACCATATGTTCTTAATTATATCTTGTTTTATCAAATTATTCGCTTTATCTTAACTATTATGGTTCAACTAACGTAAATATCATTTTCAACAATGAAAACAACAAACAAAATTAGGTAGGAAGATAGCAACATAGTGATTAATATTGAAAATGAAATAACTCAAAATTTTAGTTAAAAATTGTAATTAAATATTATTGTCTCTCTTAAAGTTTAGATTAAGATCTGTCACTACACCCATAAACTAATTCCATTCATTTATTATTTAGCTATTACTTAAGATCACAATATAGAAATTTTATTTTTAAAAATATTTGTTAATATATATATAGTTTCCAAAACAAATTAGTTTCTTATCTTATTTAGAAGTAGAAAACAGTTGATGTTGTAAAGGGCACTACATTTTTACTAAAGCCAACCACACTTGAGTAAATCAAGCTTGAATTTTAGCAATAAATAATTTAATCTAATAATAAGAGAGTTACACATAGTACATGCTCAACTCCTAAATAATATTAATCTATATATGAAAAGTTTTTATAAAAAAAAATTCAAATATAAAAACCTTTTTAATTTAATTACCCTCTCAACTTCTACCTTAGAAATTGATACATAAGATAGAGGGAAAGCTTAAGCCTTCCTATGGTAGAATGGAAATAGAAGAGAAAGAGAATGAAACGAAAGAAGTTGAAGAGAAATATGACATTTCTCTCCTTTGGTTTAGGGGAGAGTTTAAGGAGAGAGAATGAAAATAGAGTGGGGCCCGGGAGAAAATGGGAAGGGAAGAGGAAATAGGATCTATGGTCCCAAATTATGTACTAAATTATGTTACAGAATAATGATATTAAAGCAAAAAAGAAAAATAATAAATTTTTAATTAACATGACATGTTTTCACTGATATGAGACATGGTTTGGGACATAATTTGGGGACAACAAATTCTTGTCCTCGGGAGAGTGGGGGAGAAAAAATTACCTCTTTTTCTTCTTTTTCTATACAACTAAACAACACCAAAATTCATTTTCTCATCTCTTTCTCTCTTTTCAGTATATCTCTTACATATTTCTCTCTTCTTAGTTTCTTCTCTCACTCTATTTCTCATATATTTCTCTCTTTTGGCTCGAGTCTGTTTGGTGGTTCTAAATTTCCATCACTAAAAAAATGAACAAAATATTTTATTACTAATTAAAAATTTATGAATTATAACTTTAAAATTTATTGTAAAAATATATTATTGTCATTTTAAATAATATTTATGAAGTAAAAGAATATAAAAGAACAAGAATGATGTAAAAATGTGTGTAAAAATAAATAATAATATAAAATAGAGAGTGATTAAAGATGTTGATTTTGTCATTTCATACTTTCTTTCACTTTCTCCTCATATATGGAGAGAAAGAATTTTGGTGGGTCTCATGTGTTTTTTATTTTTGTCTTACCTTACTCGGAGAGATTCACTTTCTCTACAACTTATATCGGCTCAACTTATTTCCTCTCTTTCTCTACTCAACCAAACTAAGGCTAACATCTTGAACAATTTGAACCATGTCAAGGTGATACTTTCTCATGAAATTGTTGTGGTTCAACTCCTCTCAACAATGAAAGTCTCTCCTTGACCCTTGGCTTGGTAGTGAAGTATTTGTTTATTTATGGTTATTCTTTTGAACACTATGATTCATTGTTACATACAACTTATAACACCCCTACCATATATATTTGAGAAATTTATATCACAAAGGATTAATATGAATGCTTTAATGGAAGATAACAATTATATTAATGATGAGAAGACCCCAAACGTAGCTTTGAATATCCATTTCTATTGAATTATGAATTGGGTAATGCATTACTACCACACAACATTTGAGTACTACTATTCCTTGATGGGGTGTAGTACCTGTCTTTCACACCTAACAATTTGCTCTCAAATTTTGAGTCAAAATTCTTTCAGGTCTTATTAACTTTCATTATCAGCTTTTGTCTTTTGGTCGAGGAAAGAAAATGAGAAGAGAGAAATACGTAAGAGATAATAAAGACAAAAAATGTGAGAAAATGAATAGATTTTTATATTGTTTGGTATGAGAGAAATAAAGAAGAAAGAGAAGAGATAATGATATTAAGTTTAAAATAGAAAACTACCATTAAATAATAAAGAATAAATAAGTGTTATTATATTATTAAGGACTAAAATTGACATTTCATTAAATTTTACTCTTTTCATCTTTGGGGAAAGTTACTTTTTGTGGGTCCTATATCTTTTTTTTATCTCATCCACCCCTCTTTCTCCTCATCCAAATGAGTGAAAACCCTATTTTTCTCCCTTCATCTTCTTTCCTTTTTTTCTCTCTAATCAAAGGAATGCTAAAAGATTCACGACTAACCAACTTTATTTCCTAAAGATATTCTCGACCAATTAAGTCATTAAAATAGTAAAATGTGTATCACATTTGTTCTTAAGGTTAATGTGATATATCACACATGACATTCTAGATGCTTGATACATGGGACGGAGAACAAACATGGTCTACATTTGATTTTTTTTGATATCTTAGGTAACATACATAATACTAAGTTTGATTGACAACTAACCATTCAAGTAACCAAATCAAGTTTTACTCCAAGAAATTTTGATTCAACAAGTACCCATCATATATAGCTTTTAACTTTCCTAGGTTAAGTTCAGAAAATGAAAGTTAATTAACAATGCATAGGTTTAGGAATAATAGACTTGGAAGCACTTTATTACCTTTTTTATTTGGAATAATGAAGTGTAGTTGCGCCTCATTGAAGTAAACAATTTGTAGGAGTAAGTACAAATGAGCTAGCTAGGTTCACATGACATCAATCATTATCTTTTGTCTTCATCAATCACATTTTTTTGTTATCAAAGTGTAGTTGACTCATTTTTTTGTAATGAGTCATCAATTTCTTTATTGTATTATTTATCTACCTAATTTTGGAGCAATGTCACATAATATGTGATAGTTTATGTGTCATGAATTATGATGGGTCAGAAAAATATTTAATGATTAAACTTTTAACATGAACATATTTTTTCAACCAAATACAACTCATGACACGTGAAATAGTATAATTTTGGAACAATATATCTCATCTACATTTTTCTATTTTTATAGGCTGGTGGCTTGGTTCACAAAAATGGGAAACCAAAAGGGTTTCGAGAGGAGTGGTTCAAGTTAGAAAGACTAACAATATGGTGAAGTGTATAAAGATGATTGGTGAAATTAGTTATTTGGCTTGTGCAAAAACTTGAAAATTAAACATCTACTATATTATAGGTAGAACTTTAGGTAAATGTTTGAAGAAAATGGTTTTTGAAAGTGATTCATCAGTGCCAATCAACTTGGTTAATAATGATTGTGATTAGTACCATCCTTATATTTGTGGAAGTTATTAGTACCTAATTGAAAAAAGAAAAATTGGACACAATTTGATGTATTCACATTCATAATCAAGTAGCAGATTTCAATGTTCATAATTCGGAAGTGAGAATTTACTTTTATTTGACTTAACCAGAATGTCTTTACCCATATATGTTTTAGTCTTGTCTTCTTGGGGTTCTTAACCCTCCATATAACCAAAAAAAAATTACAACTACATACTTAATCATTAATGGCTCCCCATTAATTAATATTCGAGATCTTAGAACAAACCAAGCGTTTTCAATTAATATTCATTTGGTTTTGTTCAACTTTTGAAAAAAAAAAAATTTAATGGGCTCCCCATACATATGAATTCAGCAAGCATTTATTCAATGTTAACATAAAACAAGGACTTCAGCCCCATCCAAATAAATTTGTTGGATTGTCAAATTCCACTAAGATAATATATAATATTTATGTATTGTCTGTATAATGATTTATACACAATTAGTTCATCATTCATTTATATTATTACTTTTTTGATGGGTTAATAATAATTAAACATCATAATGGATAACACAGTAATAATGTATAAAACTCATACATTGTCAATGTATATATTTTTTCCACTATAGTAAACATGAAAAACAGTAAAAATTGTATTTTGTTTAATAAATATTCCTTCACCTAATTGACATGAGTCTAATCAAGGTGAGGTGAAAGCCAACCAACCAAACCCTTCTTAACAATGTTATCTCCATGCAAATTAATTTGTTTTTTTTTTGTCAAAGACCACTATATATATAACAACCCTAAGATGGGTCAACTTTAAAACTATGTATAAAAAGAATTATATCATTCTAATTGTGACATTTCAACCAGCTCTACTTTATGGGGTTGGTTAGGATTTCAATAATTATCCTTCTAATTTTGACATTTCAACCAACTTTTCATAACATTTATGTCATCTAAATAAGTTGCTAATAAAATAAAGAACAACTTGTTTATTATTAAAGATTTAATGTGAACACTTTAATTCCTACAATACTTAAGTGGAAGCATACATAATTAGATGAATAATAAGTTTTAGTCCGAATTTTAGAATCTTTGAGAAGAATAATAATGTTTGGTTGTACGTACAAGAAAACAACATAATTAGAATAGAGAAAAAAATGGAGTAAAAGTTTTATATACTGTTATTTTTAATTATTATTTAATTTTTTTCTGTTATTTTAATCAAGTTTAATAAGTTGCCATTCATCATGTATGCTATTATGTGATTAAGTCAACAACCTTTCTATCATTCATGTAGTTAGATGTTATTATTGTTTTTGTACTACGAGTGAATAAGATAAAATAAATAAAATGAGACATGTTTTACTCTATATTTACCCATATTTTTTAAGTAAAAGATTAATAAGTAATCCTACGGTATTTTCTCACCATTTTTGGTAACTAACTAATTTCTTTTGGGTTTATGATTGTTTTTCTCAACAAATGTCACTCCTAAGATTCAAACATTTGATATTGGAGATTTAATGAGGCCTTATACTACTAGACCAACACATTTCAAGTTGTAGATGAATTGAGAGGTAGATAAGGGGGAAAGTCAAATTCTTAAATTTTAGAAAAAAACTAAATAATCTAAAAAACTTACATGGACTAATTACAAAAAAATCAATTATGTTTACATGGACGAAAAACTTATTCAAGTCAAACACATTATCATATAATGACAAGAGATAAAATGTACCCAAAAAAATAAAATGACAAGAAAAAAAATATATATGTTAAAATGGTAGGAGGCATGAAAAATATTTTTTGATGAATCAAGAAAGATGAGAGAAGAAAATATTATATATTGAATATTGAATGGATTGAATACAAAATTACATTGAATCCTTTATATAAAGGATAGAAAACTAATTATCATAACAAAACTAACTAACTCCAACTAACCATTTTATTCTTAGAAGCTAATCAGTAGAGTTAGAACTAACTCAATCATACAATCTCACATATTCACATACACTATTATTTACATGATACAATATATTTTAATATTTCAACAATGCATACATTGATAGTATATGAGTTTTATATATCGTTACTACATCATCATTTATCATTGATATTTAATAATCTTTGACTTTTTCAAAAAAAGTAATCAAAATGAATGGTGAATGATGTGGTGTCTCCTCATTTTACAAAGATGGAAAACTTGATTAAGCCAAGTGGAAATAACTAAGCTACACTTTAGAGACTAAACTGCATGAGGTTGAATATAATATTTATATAGATTTATTAGTTCAGTCAATATTCTTATTAACACACTTCAAAAGAATCTCATACACAAAAAGTAACCATATCAAATAATATCATTTCTCCTTTTTTTTTATAATCTCATTAAACTAAAGTGAGTGTTAAAGATATAGGAAATCACAAATGAAATTTAAATATGAAATAAGAATATACTCACAATCCCACTTCATCAAATAATATATTGTTTGACTCATATCTTTATTTATTTGAGATACTTGAGAATTCATTATCATATATATATATATAAACACACAACAAGGAAGAGATATATATTATTATGGGACTTGGAAAATTGATGGTAACACTGAAATCAAAATTAAAATGTTTGATAATGAATGAGACTTATGATAAGGTGGAGAAGAGTGGAAGTATGAGAGTTGAGATTAAAAGCAGAAAAGCCACAAAGATTATTGAAAATAACCTTTGATTCACACAACTCCAAAACTTTTAACCTGGATAGTGTAAGAATTCTATCATTATCGACTCTTAGATAAAAGTAATAGAATGAATGGTGGATGATACACTGACTGTGTATAAATCAACACACCATCAATGCATAGATATTATATTCTTTATAATTTCATTTTTTACCTTGCATCATATTGTAGTATTAATATTTAAATTATTTCTTTTCCTCAATATTATTGTTCATACCATGGTTTTAAATTAAGGTGGTGATTGGATTATATTGTGCTACTAATATAGTTGATATATATATATATATATATATGTGATTGTAGAAATTATTACAAATTTTCAACTACAAGTGCAATTCTGAATTTTAATTTAAACCAAATGAAAGTGGAATTCCCATAACAGATTATGACTACATGACAACTTTTTTGGCGAAACCTAATAGTTTTAGGCATAAAGTAATTATCAATGTCAAAATAAATATTTTAAATAATTCTGTTTTGTCTGTAAAATAATTGTGGTAAATATAATTTTACTATCATTCTAGACTTACATGTACCCATTTTCGTACCTATTTGTGAGTAAGTTTATTTACATATTTTGTAATAATTACTACATAAAAATAACATATACATATGATAAATTTGTTCGTATGATTCAATTACTAAATTTTATTATAAAACACTAATAAAATGGATAATAAATATTCTCAAAATAATAATTAAAATTATATAAAATATTTAATTAAAAAATTATACATATACATATATTTGCAAAGCAAATATCATAATATATGCTCTCACTTATAAATTGTTATTGCAAGTACTTATTATATGTATTTCTGTCTGTATCTACATGTATGGGTATTATTGTTATCAATAAATTTAGGTATCATATAAAGAAAATGTCATATTTTTTATCTAAAAAAAATGACAATCGAGTACACGAGATTCTACTTAGTGGGGTATGAGAAATATAGATGTATACATTTCTCTCGTGGAAGTTGAATCTATGAATTCCTAGTGACTAAAAGCGAGCACACCATTGTATATATCGTGGCTCACCCTCTATTTTTTAGATATAAATGGAAGCAAATTGAAATAAGAATAAAATTAAAATTAAAATCCATCAAAATATTTTTTTAATTACAGATATCATCCATGTTAGGACAAGATTATACCAACCATATTTTCCATAATCATAATAAATACATGCAATCGCATAAGAGAATCGACGTCTTCTTAAAATATTTTGATACTTAGTGGAAATAGATATAACTAAAACAATTTTATTATATGAAAATATTTTCAATGAATTTATAATTTTCAAAATAAAAAATATATATTTTAGAAAATTTAATAGTTACTGTTAAAAAAACAATTTAAAAAGATGAGAAATGATTTCTTGAAAACGGAATTCGAGAAAAATTTGTTTTGAAAAGAAATTTTACCAAAAAGATTATCTATTTTATTCGTGATTATCATTCATTGACACCTAGAGTAGGATTAAGCCTTTCATGTTCAAAAGATATGTGCATGTTCTTGCCTGATCTCAAACTGAAAAAATTGGTTGCTCTTTGTTCACTTGAATATAACTGTTTTTACAGGCAAAGTTTTTAACCCTATGGGAAAGAATATAATTATCGATATTAAATTCAAGTGTTCACCAACGGGTGTTGATTTAAGTGATACATGTTTGATTCTTCTTAAGCAAGGTCTTGGTTCGAGTCTTGTGCATGAAAAAATCTGCTGAGAAAGTTAACCCCATATACCTGTGGATGTTCTCAACTCAGACATGATTGCCTTCAGTACGAAGTGAAACCAAAAAAATAGAATTCAAGTGCTCACACTTAATGTCCCATAATTCTACCAATGGGATTAATATGACTCGATTTGAGATGAATAACAATGCTCTAATTGGTTGAATGATTCTCTTTCTGCTTCTTCAAGTGGTTTATCATGTAAGTTCCAAATCTAAAACTTCATCACTTCATTTATCTTTGCCTATATTTTGTTTATCATCAAAGATAATAAAAACCTATAATGAAAATTTTACAATGTCTATCATATAGAGAATCTATTTTGTAGCTTTTGCTTAGACATTCCATATGTCAAGAGCTATGATTGGTTAAAAAAAATATATTGAAATTAAAAATATAGTTATGAAGTATTTTTCTAACCAATCACAACTTATAATATATAAAGTGACATATACCACATAAATGAAGTTGTGCTCCAAAGTTTAAGAAAATAAATATGCACCATAACTAACAACTATAACGTTTGACCTAGGAAGACCCTTCCTATCTAAAGAATTCAAATGTAGATTATTTAAATATCTAAAGTGGGATTACTCCAATGTAAGGTGAAATTCATAGAAATATAATTTTAATTACATCAAAAAGAAGAAAATTCATCTCCAAAACATGTCAAATAAAAATAATAAGTGTACATCCCTACTTTAAAGCTCTTACAATAACTGTGTTTTCAATCCATAATCTCTTGATGGCTAGTTCATGCAAATTAAAGGGAGAGGATGAAGTGAAGTCTAAACATATATTAAACTTATGGGAATTCTTCCTTAATAGATGGAAGATCATAACCATTGAATCTTGGTAGTGATGACATTTCATAAGTTTTGGAATTATTCATTAACTATCGAAAATTATAATGTTCAACATGCAAAGTTGAAGATAACATTTTCAACCTGTCTTGAAAATATATGACAAATGTTAATGAATAAATAATAGAATTGAAATCCATCATAGTATAAGACTAGACTATTTCAAGTAAGAGACTAGAGAGACATTGTATTCCATCATTCTACTATGTTTCATGTGTATAATATAATGATAAAAACAAATACATAGAATCAAAGTTTGTGGATCTTTAAAACTTGTTGATTGAATTGTACTTGTTTATTTATCATCTTGAAATTATTTTGCTTTTAACAATCCAATTTGTATTTCAATGCACATTGTATTGTTTCCTTGCCTTGATCTTTATTCCTTGAAAGATGAATTGCTTTAGATTTTTTTTAATGTTACTAATCTAAACAATATCAATCATTTCATTGCATTGTAATGCATTACCTATGTTGGATTCTTCATCTTCTTGCATAATGACAAAGTGGTTGTTCAATAGAGGAAGAAGGGGGGTTGCAATGGATTAAAAGATGAGAACTAATAAGAGTGATGGTGATAAAGCCTCCTAAGATCCTTGCAGTGATTGCATGTCCAAGGCAGTAAGGGAGGGTCCAGGCAATACAGATGGATTCTTCGGCATCGGCAAACATCACAGCTCTGGAGCAGATCCTCAGGTTCCCGACCACGGCAAACTACGCAATCACCTGACTGTATAACCATAAGACAAATCATATTCCATGCAAAATGTACACAATGAATGACTGGAACATGTTATGAGAAGTACATTGTTAAAGAAAATCTAGTATGCAAAGGATTCATAGATGCCCTATTACTGCAACATGCAAAAGTTGTTTACAAATTTACTTAGCAAATTTGGATACGGCCTCCATTGGTTTCATCTTATAAGATTTTAAGACAGTGGTAGTCTAGTGGATATTTGACTAGAGAGTAGCATGGAGTGTTCCAAGAGTAGAAATGTCAACTGTGTATGTAATCTGAGTTGTTATTCCAAATGTTCCCAACTATTTTACCAATAATAAACTCAAAATTGACAAGTACCAGATAATCTCTGCTTTCTTTCTCAATTCACTTTTTATCCTTTTACTTACACATCCATTTCAAAAATGCATCTAAAAAAACAAAAAAGATAACAAAAATTGTCCCCATTGATTGTACATTAAACATTTTCCTTCTTTCTCATTGCAGAGAAGTGCAATGTAGAAGAATGTCAATATTTACGGGAATTATCACAAAAATGTCCATTCACAAAATAATAAAAGCAAATTATGTTCAGATATATTTTTTTTATTCTTGTTCATGCATCATTGTCAACACCCAATTTTGGTTGACACAACAATTAACATGTTCAATCACAAACTAATATAATCCATCAAGTTTCAATATTATGAGAAATCCTTGAAAATGATCTAAATGCCGGGGGAAACTCGAGTTTTCTTTCACCTCCATCATATGGTATCACAAAAACATATCAAACTGTAAGATGTGTAAGAAGTACAAACTATCCAACTTAGGCAAAATGGTATATGATGGTCGTGTGAAATTCCTCCAGGTCATTCAATTCATATGATAGGCACTCAATAATTCCGAAACACAATGCATACAACTCATTCTTTCTATAGAAGTTTGATTGCCAGGCATATAAACCCACCAGAATCTAAAAGACTGAACTATCTTATAAAACCACCAAGCCAGCAAGCAGCAACCACTACTACAAATACATGGCAGCTATCTCACCCTAAAATTTCACCTCTTAAACAACACCCTTCATTGTCCACCTGTCTCTTTCTCTAGCAACTTCTTTCCACTTTTTCAAGTTTTCTATCATTTTATGATTCTTTATTTGTTTCAAACACATGCCCTCCATAAATTACTCCCGAGTCCAAACCCAAGCAAGATGCAACTCTTGTTTAAATTACTATGGGAAAAAATAAGAGAAGAAAATAACACAATACATGCACAACGAAGAATCTAGTTAAATGGATAAGCATACCTCAAAACCATAATTGGGTAATTCTTGAACCGTGCGGACAAAAATATCTGAGGTTGACTTGCCAGATGGGATTGTCTGGGAATATACTTTTTGATCACCAGTGGCTGCATCCTCAACTTTCTTGAACATCACAAAACTTGCCTTGCACAATGGGCAGGTTGAACTTTTTCCCATTGAAGTCTATAAATATTGATAAGCAATTATGAAATAAAAGAAACATTCAACAGGCATTAGAGTAAAGCTGTACTGGACAAACAAGGTTTACATGATCCAGTCAACGTTCCCCATGAAAACCTTACTGTTGCATGCAGAAATTAAAATAAATAATACAACAACAGGCATTTCTAACCAGTAGAAGGAATGAACATAAAGAGCAAAGATGTTAAAACATCATTTCAATATCGGGGATATATTGGTTCTGAACATAAAGGATTAATTGTTGTGTACTTGTGTCTCTTTAAATAAAAGAGGTGTTGTATAAAATCCTGACCCATTCAATCTGTATTTGGATAAGTCGCGTCTCATAATAGTAAGTTTTGTACCAGAGCTGACATGATTTAATATGTAAAAAAGTTGAGTGACAATAGCAGATCAAAATGTAATGTGATTAAAATCTTTAAGTACGCATTTTTTGAAACAGCTTTACAGTTAAAGGGGAGTTACAATACCTTGGCCTGAATAATGTTCAAATATACATACTAAGTTACTACCAAAATGGTTCAACTAAGAAAAACAAAGCACAATTTTGTTAGCTAGGTGGTTCCTCAAATTCCCAATAAGAAACCAGAAGGCAAACTATTAGTTGATGAATCAAAGCTAAATAAAAAAAAATTGGTTAAAATTTAAAACGTGCAATCTATTCAAATGAAAATGGCATGCAAGAGCAGATTATACAAATCAATTAATACGCTTTCAATAATAAGAATGAAAAAGAGAAGAAAAGTAAAGGCATACCCTAAGATCAACCCAACTCTGGATGCATGTATAACAATACCGATGTCCACACGGCAAAATTCCTCTTGTAGAGCTGTACTCTTCGAAACATATAACACATGACAACTCTTTCGAAGTAGGTAAAGCACTAACAATATCAATCTGACCACTATCTGTGAAATTCTCAGCACTAAAACAAACTGATGTTTGTGCCATAGGTAAAGAATCTTCTTCAAACAAAGTGGAATTTGTATTGGTAGATACATTATTTGAATCAACTATCTGTTCAATGCCATATGTAGCTATGTTGACAGCTCCACTTTGATTATGTAATCTGGCATCTGGTCCTTCTCTATTTTCAAGACTATTTTCGTTGTTGACACCACCAGAATGACTAGAGGTAGCTGCAGCATCAGTGTGCACTCTATTTACTCTGGTAAGTTGGTCCTCTTCCCAGGTTAAATCCAAAATGATAGGATCCAAGACAACTTCATCTACAATATTTTTCGCTATCCTTCTTCCTTTATGAGAAGGTCCAGCTACAGTACTAGCTCCATTATCACTGCACATATTTCTTTTTTGTTTCCGCAATCGACTAGAAGAACGAGAATTTAACTCCACGTGCTTAACAATGGAAAAATCAGAAGAAAAAAAATACAGATTAGCAAGCACTCTAAAAGAGCCAAAATTTAGTCATTATTCATTTACTTGGTCTGCCAGTATAACATGGACATAAGGATTTTAAAGACCCTATATGAGGATATGTTCAAGATGCAGCACATGCAAGTATTCTAAAGCACCTGCATTGAGAACAATAGATAGTCAAAAGAGTTCTTTCAATGAATCAGCTACTTCATATTGCGAAGTCTAGATTTAGGCAAGGATTTGTGGAAATTTCATGAGTGATTGAGACTTGCATGTTGTATTTATACATAAACAATACATAAATATTATATCTACAAAATCAATCAATGATAAACTATTTCTAGACTATATGAGTGTGCTAATTTACATATGAATCATATTGAACATTCGCTAATTATAACATAGGTATTTTGCATTAGCTTGCTTAAAGTAATTTCTAATGTCCATGAATATATCAAGCATATGATACTCTTTTCATTTTATCGATCATATTAAGGGGAAAACACATACAAATAGCAAAGTATTTGCGAGGAAAGCAATCATGAACAGCAAATAGACAGTTATTCGAGTTTGAGACAAATTAGAGATATTGGCAACAAGTTACCACTTACCAGGAAATATTATTGCATACCTGACTACCAGAACTTAAGTCAGTTGTTTGCTTTTCAGAACCAATATCATATGACCTGTCACTAATCATTTTCTTCCTTTTCAAGCTATTTGCTTGAACAGTGTGTGGAGGATCTTTCAGTAACAGTGGCCCTGCTTCATGACCACTAAAAAGATAAAATAAAAGTGAATTTAAGATCAATTGTTCTCCATATTTTACTGCATGCCAGATTATTTGGTAAATCATGTAACGGTAAAATGAATTCCTACATAACCAAGTAAGTGCATCCAAAAAATTTCAAACAAAATAAAAATCTTACTAATAAACATCAGCAAACTCCATAGTGGGTCCATAAAAAAATCTCATCATACAATACAAAATATTCAGACTACAGTACATCAAAACTTCAAGGACTGAGTTTCGCAGAAGTTGTTGCTCTAATACCATGTCTCAAGGACCAACTGTCATAAAGATCAAGCTATGAGGTTGGAGCCTATCTATGAATGGTTTTATACCTCAAATAGAAACTAGTAAAATGATGATTTAAATTATGGCATGGTTCAAAGCAAAACTAGCTCATATTAAATCGACCAGTTTATGCATTTTCAACAGCCATTTTAGTTCTTGAAGCAAAATGTTGGTGTTGAGAAAAGGTAGCTTATCATGTTTTATTTTTCTTTAAAAAAATTAATAAAATACAAGCACTCGAGTATAATTCAGAAGTAAGGAGGATTCCAAATTCACCTTTGCCAAATATAAGAATCTTCTGGCACACGCTTTCCTTCCCTTATGCAATCTTCAATCCATCGGTGGTTGACTACAATTATGTTGAGCTTTTGGGCAATATCAAATTTTTTTCCTTCGAATTTCCAACAAACCTAATCACTCAAATTCAGAAGAAACACCCATTAAACAGAATCATCCCCACTCATTCAGCTAACAAGTTGTTCCTTATTCTTTATCCCTCCTCTTCAGTTTAAACTCACCTCCACATTAGGCCCATTTCTTTAGCCTTAAAAAGTAATTCTAAGATACACGTAAAAAGTGATTTTTTTGAGAAACTGATAAATGAAGTTTCTCATAAAGCTAATTTTCAGCTTCTTTAAACTTCTACTTTTAAGTAAAAGTTCAACAACACTAAATATCAAAAGTCATTTTTTAATGGAAAAGCAGAATACATATCCTAAGTAAACAAATTCGGAACACTCAAGTACTCAACATAAATCCATCATTGATACAAGTTAACAAATAAAAATAACTCCGAATAAACCAGAAACTCAGCTTTTTTGAAAAGAGTCACTTTTACAGAATTGCTCCAAACAAAAAGGCTTTTACGCACATAAAATTGGAACATTCAACTCAAATCAATCACTGATACAAACAAAATAAACTGACCAAGTGTGTGATTGATTTTGATTCCATCCTCCCAACATAACTAGCGCCGGAATACGAAATCAACTTGATGAGATGAAATCGCTCCAATCCATGGTAACCACTCACTGTTGCAACCACACTTTTCATATCTTCAATCGGAAAAACTGCACATTCAGCAATAATAGCATAAATTGTATTGAATGAAACTCTAGAATATGGGTTATTGTGAGAATGAATGAGTTAGTGAAGTATAAAGCAATAATGTTGGTAAATAGTGAAAATTGGTAGAGAAGATAAAGAATGGAAAGGTGAATGAGTGAGAAAAAGAGAGACTGTGAGATTGATGAGGTTCTTCTGCTTCCATAGCATTCCACTGTTTTGCCGCAAATCAATTTTTTGAATTCTCCATGTTAAGCATGGGATCACCTTACACTATCAATCATCCACAAAAAATGTATATACATTTGATTATCAAACACAAAAATAGAAATCTTAAATAACTTTTAAATTTACCCATTTAATTTAGGATGAATGATTGAGATTGAATGTAATCAATAACTTAAACGAGTATAAACGAATCCTCTTTATTTATTTATTTATTTATATATATATATATAAAACTTATATATTATCTGTATACATTTTATTTATATATATATATAATGTCAACTTAAAGATTTATACTTTGCATCATTTTCATTTTAGTATTACATTTAATATATATACATTGACAGTGTAAGTATTTTTTAAACTGTCAGTCAATCATCCACCATTGATTTGTTAACCACTATTGACTCTTAAACAAAAGTAATACAAATCAATGGTGGATGATATGCTGACAATGTAAAAAATCTACACTATTAGTGCATGGATTTTAAACTATTTAAAAGTGAGGGATGATGGATAAAAACTCTAATTTTTAAGATACACATTGTAATACAAAAATATATTGTTTTCGTACTACTAACAGTATCCTCTCATTTTATTTTTGGGTAAGAAACTAATATTTTTTGAATTTTGTGGTTAGCCATCCTAACAAGTGTCACTCTTAAGATTCAATTATATAAAAATAGGTCACCAATAATTGGTTAAAAAATTTATAGTGTATAATATTAACCTCGTATAAGCAAAATATAATTTTCACCTTTTGGTTTTTTTTAAAACATAATTTATATTAGACAAATGCTAAGGGTTGAATATACATACTTGATTCCTTATACCCTCAAATAATCATGTGGAATGATAATAGAATGATGAATGAGAAATAGACAAGTAAGATAATAAACCATACCAAATTAAAAATTGTGGGGCTTTTACTAAGGTAAGAAAAAGAAGTTTTTGATTAATCAATATATCTTATTATTGTATGAGTAAAGAATTATTTTTTTCAAAATATGTGATTGCATATATTAATAGATGTAACTTCTAAAAATTAAACATTTAATATTTAGCTTAATATAATATTTAAGAGTCAATAATGTATTGTACTACTAAACCAACAATTCAAGGTATATGGTAAAAGATGTGGGAAAATTATCATTTTTTCTAACTTATCATGTCATATCCATCAACTCACTAAACCATGGAATAGGATAGGATTATCATATTTGCTTTTATCACAATTGATCAATTATTTAATATCACATGTATTATTTTTATGTTAGTTATATAAGACCAGACATTCTAAGTTTAAAAAATATATAATAATGTATAATTAATTGATAGTTTAAAAAATTTAATTTTAACTCATCATAAACATTTCAAAAAATCATGTACAAGGCTTACCTAAAATATAAAAAATGTTAAGTTTTCTCTTTATATTTCACATCAAGGAGTTGATTGTTTTCTATTACGAGATTTTGAGATATAACTTTATTTTATTTTTCTATTATGGAATTCAATTTTTCTTGTGCATCATATAAATTATTGATAAAGTAGAAATCAACAATAATTATGGAAAGTGGTAATGGTCGATGATTCAAGAGATGATAAGATCTTGAATGTAATAACTAATAAAGAAATAGGTGGTTGAACCATTGATCTTTGTCTTTTTGCAATGTGGAAATATTATGATTATATAAATTATCATTTAACTTAATTAAATAATATAGGACTATCAAAAAAAAAGAAACAATTCTTCAATATTTTAATGTCTACTTTACTTTAAACATTTATTATTACTTTCTACTAAAAGTAGTCTTGAAACAAACACCTTATGTCAAAATAAATACTCTCAAGTCTATTTGAGTTTTTTTATGTATTATTAGCAATTAGTGCTAAAAAATAAGGTCATGCCATCTTTGTCTAATGTCAATGTGTTAGAGTATGATAGTAGGTCTTACATTTCTACATATTTAATTTTTAACAATCATAATTTGAAGCAAGTAATGATAGTAATACACAATGAGAAAAAAAAATATACACTGACTAAAACCTAAAATGGGATGACCACAATAACAATTACAAGACAAAAAGCTAGGGTGTGTTCGAATTTGATGATGAAGAGGAAGAAGAAGTGAGAGAACCGTGAGGTGAGAAGAATATTGGGTTTGAGAGAAAGAAGGAAGAGGAGGAGAAGAAAGAGAATAGAAAATGAAATATGTTTTGTATTATTATTATTAAACGAGTAATGCAATATGCTCTATATTTATAAGAGTAGAGAAGAGAACTATAATATATTTGGACAACTATAGGGGTCAGATACATTATGAACAAAAAAAAGAAAAATAGCCCAAATACATTAAGTGAAAATCAGTTACAAAAATAGTTACACTAAAACTCAACTACTCTAATATTCCCTCCTAAATTTGGAGCCACCATGATCAAGTTGAGCAGTACATAGATTGGTCATATGGAGCTTATCTTGAAGAAGAAGAAATATGGAAGTAGAGAGAGGTTAGTGAGGATATCTGCAACTTGATGCTAAGAGGAAACATGCTCAACAAGTAACTGCTTGTCCTTTCTCTGGCCCAAAAGGTTAAGCTCAATATGTTTGGTCTTAGAGTGTAGAACTGAATTTCTGGAAAGTAAGACAATGCTCATATTATCACAGTAAACAACTACAATAGAGGTCTTGAACTGCAATTCTTGAAGGAGACTTTGGATCCAGATCATCTCACTAGCAGCAAGAGTCAAGTTGTGATACTCTGCTTCAACTGTGGACTAAGCAACCCATTCTTATTTCTTTGACCACTAGGAAACCAAATTAGGACCTAGATAAACACATGCCCCAAAAGTATATTTTCGATCATCAGAGGCCTAATCTGCATCACAATAAGTGTAGAGAGAAAGAGGATGATGAGGAGATATCAGTCTTAATAATAGACTATGAGTAATTGTTCCTTGGAGATACCGTAAAATCTACTTTAAAGCTTTCCGGTGTTCCTCTTGAGGTTGTGAGAGAAACTGACAAATCTTACTGATACTATGCGAAATCTTTGGTCTAGTAATTGTGATGTATTGTAAGGCCCCTACAAGAGATCAGTACAATTTACCATCCTCTAAGAAATTGCTCCCATGCCTAGTAAGTTTGCATCCTCCAACCATAGGTGTAGGTAGACTCTTCATATTATCCATATGAAATTTTTGTAATAAGTCCTTGATGTATTTAGATTGAGTAAGAAGAAGGGACCCATTCCGATGTTTTTGAATTTGAGTGCCCAAGAAATAATCCAAAGTACCAAGATATTTAACAGCAAAGGCAAGATTCATCTTTTCAATAAGTTGCTTAATCAAAATGGAAGAAGTACTTGTGATTATGTTATCATCAACATAACACAACACAAACAATTTATGTGTAGAAGTAGTCAAGAGAAACATAGAGTGATCACATCTGCACTTTCGGAAACCAAAGGATAAGAGAGTTCCTGCCAGTTTATCAAACCAGGCCTTGGGAGCTTGTTTGAGGACATAGATAGCCTTGTTCAACTTGCAAACTAAAGTGTTATCTGAGGTCTTGAACCCCTCTGGTTGTTGCATGTAAACTACCTCCTCAAGTACTTCATTAAGAAAAGCATTATTGACATCAATTTGTTGAACATTCCATCCATAGGTTAGGGCTAAGGTTAACACAAGCCTCAGAGAGACTGGTCTTACAACATGAGAGAATGTCTCATTGTAGTCAAACCTAGGTTTTTGATGAAACTCCTTAGCAACCAGCCGTGCTTTGCATTTATTAATGGCACCATCAGGATTTTCTTTGACCTTGAACACCTATTTGCACCCAATAGCTTCTCTATCCTTAGGTAGAGGAACCAAATTCCAAGTGTCATTTTTCATTAAAACATCAAATTTTGTTTCCATAGCATTTCGACACTTAGGAAGAGATAAGGCAATCTTTGCTGATTTTGGCTCAACATAGGCAATAAGAGCACTAGGAGAAGACAAAATCCTAGAGTGAACAGTTTTTGACAATGTAAGCATCGGGTGAGAATTAATGGACAACACCTGACTAGGACCATGAACCAGTGAAGGCTGAGACACAGACATGGATGAGGATGGACTGAGAGACTTGTGAGAAGGAATAGTAGAGAACGAAGTGGGGTTGGAGGTAGTAGCTAGAGTAGAGGAAATATGTAAGGTACTTATAGGAGGAAATTGAAACACCACCGAGAGAAGGATACACACACTACTACTAGACTGGTGGTTAGATGTGGGAGTGAAAGAAACAGTGTAAGGAAACTTGGTCTCGTTGAAGACAACATCACGAGAAACATACATTCTACCGTTAGAAGAAAGACACTTATATCCTTTGTGATGTGAAGAATACCCTAGAAAAGTACACTTTTCTGACTTATATTGTAATTTGTGTTCGGCATAAGGTCTTAAACAAGGAAAACATGCGTAACCAAAAACTTTTAGAAAAGTGTAGTCAGGATGGGATTTGTATAGACATGTGTAAGGTATATTACCCTCAATAGACTGACTGGGAATTCTATTGATGAAATAGACAGTAGTGTCAAAAGCATACTCCCAATATTGTAAAGGGAGAGAAGCTTGGGCAAGCAACGCAAGTCCCATTTCTACAATATTCATATGTTTCCTTTCGACCATCCCATTTTGATGATGAGTGTGTGGACAGATAATTATATAATGAATACCGAGAGTTTTTAAAAGGAAACAAAATGACAAAACTCCCCACCCCAATCAGTTTGGACAAAATTTAAGACTTCCTTAAATTGAACTCCAATCATAGTATGAAATTGCTTAAAAATACTAAGGGCTTCAGACTTTTGCTTGAGGAGAAAAAACGAAGTGTATATAGTGCAAGAATCAACAATAAACATATAGTATTTGAACCCTGAAACTGATACAACCGGAGAAGGTCCCCAAAGATCCATAAACACCAACTCAAAATGAGTAGAATAAACCGTGTGTAAGGGTCCTGAAGGCAAACAATATAATTTACCTAAAGCACAAGCACTACAAAGAACAGTGTTGTTTTTATTTATGAGAGGAAGTTTACAGTGTTTCAAAATATGTTGTACAACTTCTTTATTTGGATGACCTAGCCGAGAATGCCATAACAAATACAAAGTATCATTCCTAGAGTTTGTATATGTGGAAGAAACATCAAAATTACAACACGAAGGTACATTAGGACTAGTAGTACTAGAAGCCGAAGATGACAATGAGACTGGAAGTTGGAGATCGGTGAAGACATACAACCCTTCAGGATAGAGAGTTTCCTATAGAAGTATGGTACCATCAACCTGAGATTTTACACAGCAATAGTGAGAATGAAATTCAAAATAAACAGAATTGTCCTTGGCAAATTGACTAACACTAACAAGGTTCTTGGTTATAGAATGAACCGGTAGTAAATTTTTAAGAGTGAGGACACGTGAGGGGATGTAAGGGGATTTAAACTCTGATGTACCAATACTTGTAATAGTAACACCATAACCATTACCCATAAAATGTTGTCAGATCCGGATAGGCCAGCAGAGTGTATCAAATTCGACGAATCAGCAGTAATGTGATTTGTCGCTCCAGAATGAGGATACCACAATTGAGATTTGTAAGCTTACGGCTCCATAACAATCGAATGATGTTGAAGGTTGGGCTGCCCCTGTGCTGGATGAAAAGAATCACAATGGGACTGAGCAGATGACATAGGAGCATGCCCTAAAACAGAAGGTTGTCGATATCCCAGATGCAACATAGGAGAAACATTATTTCCATAGGGTCCTGAATAGTTTTGCTGAAAATGTGAGGGAGCATAGTGAGTGGAGGCAGGACGCACAACCTGAGTCGGGGAAGCATACTAGCATACTGAACAGGAGAAGCAGGAATTTGTGTCTGCATTATTAAATCAAACTGATACCAACATTGCAAAGCTTTATGACCAGGTTTATAACAAAGCTGACAGTGAACAACACTTCGACCATATCCTAAATGATACCCCCTGCCACGTCCAGGATAATTTTCGCGTCCTCTACTAGTATGAGGAGCCCCAAGCTGATATTCAGTGGAAGAATACTTATATCCAGCAGGTGAATCTTGCATAATTTTTGAAGGAAAAACAGCCTCTGCCTCATAACGAAGATTCTGAGGTTGATGTCCAGAGAACTGATTCTTGAGGGAAGAACTAGCAATATTAACCGAAAACACCTCATTAGTGGGAGGATGAATCCTCTCCAAATCAATCTCGGGAGCCATTAAAAGAGACTCAAGTTAAATAAACGAGCAAGACTCGGTTCTATTATTGATCGTGGTAACAAAAGATTCATACTCGGAAGGAAGACCTTCAAGCACTAAATGAACTTGTTCACGACTGAAAATTACCTCACCAACCGCAGCAAGAGAGTGAATCAACACCTTTATACGAGACATGAACTCAGTAACAGTTTGAGTTCCTTTCTTAATGGTGCGAAGCTCAGAGAGAAGAAGTTGGCTTCAACTGATGAAGCTCACGACCTTCTTCTGAAAGAAAGCGAAAAGGAATCTAAGGATTTACAACAAATCTTTCAAGCCGATGTGAAGCTATAACGACTTCAACCTATTGTTTCTAGATGAAGTATTTTTTCCTCTAAAAGCTTTGCTGAAACGTTGTGAGAGAACGTGACCATCGCTGGAGGAACCACCATCAAAGGTCGAGGAGAGAGAAAAGGTGACATCGGCGGGAAAAAATTCATGAAGCTTCAAGATCTATAAGCTCATGATATCTTGTTTGAATTTGATGATGAAGAGAAAGAAGTGAGAGAACCATGAGGTGAGAAGAATATCGGGTTTGAGAGAAAGGAGGAAGAGGAGAAGAAGAGAAAGAGAGAATAGAAAATGAAATATGTTTTATATTAGTATTATTGAATAAATAATGCAATAGGTACATGCTCTATATTTATGAGAGCAGAGAACATAACTGTAATATATCTGGGCAGGGGCAAGATACATTATGAACAAAAAAACAAAAAAAGAGCCTAGATATATTAAGTGAAAATCAGTTACAAAAATAGTTACACTGAAACTCAACTTCTCTAATAGGTGGAAAAAAATGACAATAACATGAAGGATCTTTATAATATCAAGGGGAAAACTAACATGAGCCTCACAATAAAACTTTTATTTTCATTTATCATTTCACAAATATGCATTGTTTCTTCAGTTTTATTTCATATCAAATAACTAATAACTCGTCTCATTTTTTTATTAGTTTTCCCTTTAACATTTCCTCCTACTTTCTTTACCCAACAACATACAAAAGTGTGCTTCATCCTTCCCAAAATAATGATATAAAATTGAAACAAATATGAGAAGGGGGAGAACACTCTAATTCAATCTTATAACATGATTGTTTTATGTAAGCAAGATATTATGTCAAAGCTCTAAAGATATATCTCTCAACAAGCAACTTCTATCTAGTCCCACCATGCACATTATAAATAAGAGTATAATATCTATGCAATGTCAGAGTAAAGATTTATACACAATCAGTGCATCATCTACAATTTATTTAAATTACTTTTTTTCTTAAAGAGTCGGTGATGATTAAATATGAATGATGGATGATAAGGTAACAGTGCTTAAAACTCATACACTGTCAATACATAAATCTTTTCTATGTAAAGATAGATCTAGTCATAGTCATGACAGAAATGTGTTTTCATGTAGCTGTGGACCAAAAATTTCTCAAAACCAGTCATATATAAACCTGAGAGTCTAATCATTCAGCTTTGAATGACACACAAGATTTGAGAACCTGAAGTTTATTATGGCATCATATGCTCTCATCTCCTGGGAGGGTTTGCTCCTTGAGGCACATTTTCATATCCACCTCCACCACGAGTGGGTGGTGTCCTTGACCCATAAGGCATATTGGGTATATTGTTCATTGTCGGAGCATGTCCATGCGGATCGGCAACACCTCTTGACTGTGCATCATAGCTACTTGCTCTTGACGCATCGTAGCCTGGACCTCCTCGCTGCACTTCATAACCTGGACCTCCTCTCTGCACTTCGTAACCTGCTTGACTTCTCTGTGGATCATAACCAGTTCTCTGAGCATCAAAAATTGCCGCTCTCTGTGCATCGTAAGTAGATCCTCTAACTGCATCATAACCGGTCGACCTCTGAGCATCATAAGTTGCCCTTTGAGCATCATAAGCAGTCGCTGCAGATGCATCGTAAATAGGCCCTCTCAGAGCATTGTAACCAGTGTTTACAGAAGCTGGGACAGGTGGAGCACCAGCAGCAGTTGTAGTAGCATTGCCACCGCTGGCTGTGGGGAGGGAACCATGTCCCTACAAACAAAATGAAGGACAGAGCAAGGAGCATTATTATTATTAATATTGTGGCAAAGAAATTAAACTATTAAAGTGACTACATTAAAATCGGACAGCTGAAATGTTTCCCTTGTTATTGTTACAAATAACATAGGGTGGACTTAACACAACGGTAAAGTTGTTGCTTAGTGACCAGGAGGTCATAGGTTCAAATCCTAGAAACAACCTCTCTGCTTGCGGGGGTAAGGCTGCGTACATTTACCTTCCCCCCGACCCAATAAGTGGGAGCCTCGTGCACTGGGCCGCTTGTTTTACTATTACAAATAATATTTTATGACTCATTTAAAACACAAGAAAAACAGTTGACCACAACATCTATGACCTGTCTAAAATACTTGTAGACAAGTCCAACTTTCTCTGGGCATACATGCATAGTTGTCCATATCCTTATCATGAAAACAATGTGACAGATATTCCAACAAACATGACACTTCTATATCTATAGTCTATACTAATTCTTAAACTAACATTTCTGTTTTATTAAAACTCTCTGATAGAATGCTGAATATTGCAGACTAATGAGCAACATCTTATGGAAATCAGATCAAAGTATTTACGGGTATTCTCCAAATTATAGGAGATATAAACATACTACTGCTAAGCATTTAGGTTTGAAAAAAATTAATGTCAAGTTGAAAAATGGAGAAAATAATCAGAGATTAACATTAGACATTAGACTAGAATGCTTGCACCCTCACAAGAAATTTGAAAGATAACACATAGGGTGCACACACCTGGGCAACAGCATAACCATCTTCATATGCATTTTGTCCATGAGGAAGACCAGAGGCCTCATTCTCATGAGTTCCCGATGTGCCACCATAAGGCCCACCTGCATTTTATCGGATACCATAATCAATCCATAAAGAAAGATTCCGAGAAAAGGCTCTGATAAGAAAATGTGACAGAAGGAGATACATACTGCTTCTTTGATCAACAATAGCAGTTTTTGTAAGCTCTGCTCGGAGTTTTTCCACTTCTCTAGACATAGAAGTATAGTTCTTTTCCATCACCTGAAGTGACTCAAGGTGGTCATTGTATAATTTCTTTTCATACTCAAAAGTGGCCCTGAATGATTAGAAGTCAGAAGAAAAAATTGTCAGGGGCATTTCACATTGTAGATTAACACTACATTAGCAGTTAGCACGATCCATGAATGGTAGTCATTTCACAGATGAAGTATCTTAAGGACAATCTTGCAGAAACAGGTTAGTTGAATGATAAGCCTATTGACATTCCTATGGATCCAAATATCAAACTTCTAACAAATCAGGGGGAGCCACTTTTCGATCTATGAAGGTAGAGAAGAATGATCAGGGTATCTCATTTGCAGTCAGTTTTGGTCAGTCGTTTCTTAAATTCTCCATACCAGCATCATTGGAATGTGGTGATTTTAATCTGTATCATTAAGTATACTAAAAGAGCCCAAGGAAGATTATTTATCGAAAGATAACGGCCACATGACTCGTGCCTAGATTGTTGGATATTCAAATGTCAATAGACAAGCTACTTAAGGTTCACTTATGGTTATTGCATATTACATTGCAGGTAATCTGATATTCTGGAAGAGTGAGAAACAAAATGTGGTCAAAGGACCAAGTACCAAAGCAGAATATTGAGTCACAACTTCAACCACTTGCAAACTCAATCGGTGGAAACCACTACTTGGAGAGCTTCAATTCAGGGAGGTTATGCAAATGACATTTATTTGTAATAATCAAGCTACATTGCATATCGTCTGGAATCCAATGTTCCATGAGAGGACCAAACAAATTGAGGCATATTGCTATTTTATAAGAGATAAAATATATCTGGAGACATCACGATTAACTTTGTCAATTCAAATGAACATCTGGATGATGTTTTCACTAAATCCTCCAAAGTTTACCTACTTATCATTTGATAAAATGATCCTTATAAAACCTTACCCAATGATTCTCCTATAACCTTTACCTACTTTAAAAGAAGCATACACCTAAGAAAACAAATTCCATGGGATTGAGTGAGTAGCAGAGATTGCCAGATTGGTATCCAACACTTCTAGTCCAAACCGTACTTGCTCTGTATAACCCAAGAGTCCAAGACAAAAAAGGGAATTACTCTACACAAATATGCAACAACCATTCACTGGGCAAAGTGACATTTTCATAAACCAAATCACCAAGGTCACTCCAACTTAGGCTTATAATGGTTCTACTTATAATGGCTTAATTGTTCATTTATTCTTGAAAAAGTTTTATTATGTATTGATATATTATTTTAATAATGTTGTCACATGTTAATTAATGTCTTTAAAATAATTAATTATAGAATTTTCACGATAAATTATATGCAATTGACTAAGATGGTTTAATAATTACTACAGCCAAAGATCATTAGAAGCATAACGCTCTCAAATGGTTTCATGGCGCACGGAGCTCACAGTAGAAATCAAGGTAAAATAACATAAATGAAAAGATGGAAATAAAGAAGGAAAGTGAAGTGGTTATGTCTTTTGTATCATAATATCATCACATCACTAATCACAATATTATCGATAAAATTTACTATTCTCGTCATTCATTATTCTCCTTCTATATCTAGTCCCTATAATTTCAACAATTATTTTAGGGCTCAATCAATAGATCATCTATTATTTCATTGTTTTGCTGCTAGATTTCCACGAGATAAAAAACGAAGAATAATAATTTGTTAGTTAATGTTAAAATAAATCACAGTGGCCATCTTTCATCTAGTAAAACACCGATTCATTTACTAGCTTTGAAATTTAATTCATAGTGAATTATTTTATTTCTATATTTATATATATTAAACTTTGCATATGTATAACTAGACCAGGAAAAGTTTTCAATACCAGATATTAAGTTATTAACTCTATTCCTGTGACAGATTAACCTCATAATTGCTTGAATATACTAACATATGGCACATGCAAGGGTTCTTAAAAAGTCACAACATCTCCCAGTCAACCAAGTTTCTCTTCTTTTTCCTCCTGCTCCAACTATAGAAAACTTTCCACAGTTTTATGGAAAACCCCGGCATATAAAGGTTGTTCATGAAAGTGGGGATACTACAATTTTAATGACAGGAGAATGTTAATAATATTTTGTTATTCAATAATACAACCTGTATAGTTCTCAATATCATTACAATTCTTCGTGATTGTTCTACTGATATTCACCTTCTGCAATACTTCTAATTTCTTCACAAATTTACAGGTAACAGATAACACTAACACTATTTATAAAGAAGTCAAAAAATTGCAATCCTCAGATTTCCTGTTTACGGGTTTTTGAAATCAATAAATGTATAGGATTGGTAAAGCAGCAAGATGTCATTATTGTTCTTATCCTTCACCTAAGGGATACTTGAGTTCTATCATAAATATCTACAGTACATACATCACAATTGTGAGAAACGAACATTTCGTCAAATTGAAAAGAACATAAGCAATAAGTGAGAATCATGGTTATCACCACCAGACAAAAAAAAGCACAAGATTACCTGCAATGCTGATAGTCCTGTCGGAGGCGCTCAAGTTCTGACACAAGAGCTGGGATCTGCTGTACTTCCGCAAAGGTCCTTTGAAGTTCCTGACTCAACTGATTAGCCTTAGAGGCAAGCTCTTCCCTGGACATCACCAATTTCTGAGCCTCCGCATGTGCTTTCTGCAATTCAACCTTAACCGGCTCAGCAGCCTGCAGCTCAGCCTCCATTCTTGCAATATTATCTGCGACATCCCGCAGCTGCTGCTCCCTCTCGGCCCTCGTCGAGCCAATCTGCATGTCTAGCATCTGCAGCTCTTGCTGCGCTGCGGCGAGCTCCTGCCTCAAGGTTCCATGGGTAGCGGCAAGCCTGCGGTTCTCCGTGAGCAGCCTCTGCATCTCACCGTGCTGGGAAGCAAGCTTGTGCTCCATAACTTCAGGGGGTGGCAACATACCGAATGGCGAATATGGACCATGTAGAGGGTGCATCTCAGGATGCAACATGGAAGCAGACCCTTGAGGAAGAGGGTGCCTCATATGTTGAGGCGGTAACGGTATCCTACCTTTACTTCCCATGCTGTTATGGACCTAACTGTCACCCAAGCAAAAGAAAAATTCAAGATATAACACTAAACAGCTCAATTTCGATTTGAGAGTGAAAACAATGAACAAAATCTCCCACACACACACCAAAGGAATTTTTTTTCTCATTACCATATTCTACCATTAGTACTACCCATGTTATCATTATCCTAATTGTGACCTAAAAATTGAAGATACAGAATAAAATAACTCAACGAGGACACATCAATTCATCAATACCATAGCATTAAAAAACTCAATTATTGACCTAAAACTGAATAAATACTGATAAATTTTCAAGACCATAGCCTTAAGAAACTCAATCATGCAAGTATGCAACATTGGGCAAAATCATTGAACATTAATTGATATATTGTGACCTAAAACAAAATACATAAAATGACCCAATGAGGGCAGAGAACAATTCATGGGTACCATAGCATTAAAAATGAAAACTTTGATATAGAAAAAGTGAATGAAAAGTGAAATGGATAAAAGGGCATAATAACATGAAGAAGGTGAATTTTGATGCAATGAATAATGGAAGAAGAAAAGATGGTACCGAATAGAGAGAGATAGGAATTGTGATTGTAGTTGGAGAGTGAAACTGAAACAAAATGAAGAGTTTTAAGAAGAAGAATGATTAATGTATGTCTTCTCATTCTTTCATCATATATATAAAAAATCTAAGGTATTTTATTATTTTTATTAAACTCTTGTAAGATTATATTTCTATCCCAATAATGATTATAAATTAGACAAGGAGTAGAAATAATTAGGGCTCACAATGAACGGAACCAACTTGGTATTCGTTCGAAATTCGATTTATTATTTAGCTCGATAAATTTGGTTCATACCAAATGAGTCGAGTTTGAGCTCTAAATTGAGCTCATTAAATAAAGAGTCGAACATGAATTGAATACAGTTCGATTCGTTAGGTTCATAAGTTGGTTCGATATATATATATATATATAACTAATTTTTATGTTTGTTATGACTCATACATTATTTTTTATATTTATTGTTATTATATATAAAGATGGTTATATTTATATGTGTAAAAAAATTGTAGTATTATAAAAAAAATTAATTAACTATTTAAGTTGTTCAAATGAACCAATTGAGCTGAGCCGAACAGTTCGCGAACTTTAACCGAACTGAACTCGAGCTAAAAAAATAACTCGAGTCGAGTTTTGAGCCAAATCAGTCTTTATCGAGTTGAACCGAGCTGAACTCTGATTCGATTCGGTTCGTTTTAGCCGTAAAAATAATCATCACTTATGTGATTTCAATATGTGTGAAAAAACGGATATAAATCTAAAAAAAGGAAAATAAAAATAAATAAAGATTATCCAATTGAAAGTATAAAAAAACTATATACTTAGAAATATAAAGTGCATACAAACAAAGAAGTGGGTTGATAATTTGAAAATTCACATGATTTAATTAAATAATTGGTTATTATTTTTCTCTTCAATTTTATTATTCATTTAATCAATCATTTTTTATTTCTATTATTATTATTAGAGTAAATAGTCAATGAATTGTAATAATTTTTACCCTATTTATCAATAATTAATTCATCACATATTATGTATTAATCGTCATTTACTTTTAAATAAAGAGAAAAATATGTATGTACTAATAACGTATAAGTTTTATATATTGTCATTATATTATCTAGCATTGAAATTTAATTATAGTTGACTTTTCAAAAAAGATAATCCAAATAAAGGGTAAATGATGAATTACAATTTTACCCTCTTAAATAAAAATAATTCACATATAAACTTTACAAGTGTATACATATTAATTAAGACTAGACACAAGAGAGTGAATAATCATCTGAAATAGGGTTCACCATAGCTAGGTGGGTGAGTCAGACCCTATCAGATTGCTATGTAGAGGAGTTATGAAGATAGTTTTGTTTGTTTTCATCTCTTTCCCATCATATAACATACAACATGTTGCCCCATGCTTTCATTTTCTTACACCAAAATAAACATCTTACCTTCTTTGGGTATATTTTGTTGATAAAAATATATATGCATTAACAATGTAAGAGTTTTATATACTATTAATTTATCATCCACAACTCTACTCTTCAAAAAAGAGTAACACAAATAAATGATAGATGATATACTAACTGTGTATAGATCTTTACACTGACAATGCATAGATATTATACTCTTTTATATTAAAATAATTACAAAAATTCACTGTTGGAAGCTTTCTATAGCACTACCAAAAAAGGTTTGAATTTGATGTTAAGCCCCAATGTTTTTGACATTTTTTAGTGAAAAAAGTTTAAGAAAGGGAATTTGAAAAGTTCATTGTCACATGGGAAAATTGAATGAGAAATAAGCCATTTAACCCTTCAAATAATCTCAACCAGAACCAACAGAATAAAGCTATAATTTATAAACAAACAGAAGGATATACTAATGATACACATACTTATACCTAAAAACAACTTTTCCTACAGGTATGGAAGCTTCTTGTCCCCTCTGTTACATAATTTGCCCATATGAATGTCCTACAAAACTGAAGTCAGTTCTATCAGGCAATTAGATGGGATTGATGGCTTGCATGAATGAATACCCTTCAAGCATCCAAACTGCTTTTATACACAATTAGCCGAAAGCGCAAGCCGAGGCAAACCTTTATGGCTAAGGATTTCAAATGTGCATTAAATTACATCAGGTTAGCATCATATCTGCATTTCATACAAGAGTTACAAGTTGTCTTCTATCTCATCAGGTACATGCAATTTCTCAATGGCAGCCTGTTAGAAAATGATAAGAAGCTTTAAGTCACATGGGAAAAATAAAGTGACAACAATCAGAAATTCCAATGTGTTCCGGAGAGGCCATTCAACAGTTTACAAAATTACAAACTAATTTAACTTTCACCAAATAAAATTAGAGAGCAAAAAGATCGGTTGTGTGTAAAAAAATTGAAAAGTTTAGACCAAAAGGATTGGTATTGTAAGCCGAATCACCTTGATGGTAGCAACATCTGTTGCAGATGGTTTCAAATCCAAAGCAATGCCATAATGAAGCATTGCTCTGTCATGCATGTTACGTCTCTTGTAGATATTGCCCATCAAAGCATAGACACTACTTTCGCTGGGAGAACACTCTTTAAGCTCCTCTAGGACCTCCAACGCCTCATCAAATTTTTCCAAGCACATGAGTATGTTGGCCTTCTGATACATTGGAAGCGGATTTTTCTGATCCGCTAAAATAGCCTTGTCCATTATGACCATCGCTTCATGACTTCTCTGTCAAATCATGAAAGAATGAGTTCAGAATCCTGGATGGTTACGAACAAGACAAATAGAGCTCTAGTTTGTAATACTACACAATCAGTGCAGCAAAAGGTAAACCTTCACAGCATGCAAAGCAGTTCCAAAGTAAGACATTATAACAGAAGATTGTGGATTGATTTGGAAAGCCTTCCGGAATTGATATTCAGAGAAATCAAACTTCTCCTGGCGAAGATATATCATTCCAAGTCCATACCAGGCGTTATAATGCCTTTCATCAACCTTGAGCGCACTCTGGTAGCACTTAATCCCATTCTCAAAATCTTCTAGTGCAACATACCTGCAAGTCGCAATGAATTACAAGAGAGTAAAAAGTTACCAAAACCATGTGAGTGCACATGTGGGCATTTATTATAAACAAAAGGTCTGTTCATACTCATGCCCGCAAAGGGTGTGTGCATATGCAAATCTAGGATTCAGTTGAACAGCTCGCTGGAAATTCTTCAGTGCAGTTTCATGATCTTTCTGCAGGCTGTAGCAATTACCCATGGCACACCTGCCACAGCATTAAACAGAATGATTAACTAGGATAAACAAAAAAATAAGGATAAAACAACAAAATACAGCAAAACATAGAAAAAACAAGAAAATACTTTCAACGTTCGACTCTTATGCTCTAGTTTGCCAAAAGCACATTCTGTGGTGCTTGAGTAACAGATAGTATTATCATAAGAATAATTGTGAATAGAAAGGTTTTGCAAGCAGATAGGTCAGGTAAGACAAAACAAAAAATTATTTTATGGAAGACATTATAGTTCATGAATAGAAGAGTGCATGATTTTTTTAATAAGAGAATAGTTTATACAGTAGGCAGGATATAGAGTGCACAACATACATTTTTGATAGAGTACACACATACACACACACACGGGCATGAACACACAGAGAGTATATACCAACTAGTAAAGTGAAGAAAGACACTCATATCAAGTAAAAAAAACTTAAAGGAAAGAAATTTGTGACTTGTGAGAGAATAAATTTCAGTACTCCACATATAATTACATTTCCAATTTAGGCATACCAAGATTGAGGAGCTAGGCGATCAGTTGATATCAGTTCCTGTGCCAGGTAACTCAACTTCATATCTTCCTTTAAATGCTGCACCAAAGATAAAGTAGTCTTTTGGTTAAGCAGTAAACATGCAGGTACACCATTGAAGTTTTAAACTAGAAGTAGGAACAGGAAGCTAAGGAAATACAAGGATATAGTGTTAAAAGCTATTGCTACACATCAATTTCGTTGTTCTTTTGAAATTTGATGATGATGGCCATAAAACAAAGGAATGTTTCTATATATATAACTGATAGCATCAGCGAAATCTTAGCCTCAGACATATTTGAAGAGCAATTATAGGCTAGGAGCCTAAGACAAAGACAAAAGAAAAAGTTGGGGATGACAATTTTCTTCTATGAAGAGAAACAGCAAAAAATGAGTCCCTGAGGCAAAAGAGAGACAAAAAAATTGCTTTTCACAGAGAATAAAATATAAGTTAACTCACATAAAGGACTGTTGAGTATATATCCATTCCTTCTAAGCTATAAGGTGTAATTTGACGAGCAAGACTAAAGGCCCGATCAGCTTCTACGTAGTCAACTGATTCAAAGTATGCTTTTCCAACCTGCATGACATATTCAAGTATCATGACAAATAGTTAATGAAATACACCTATTTAAGAATCTACCAAACACCAAAGAATCCAATGGCATATAAATGAGCCAGCCTTTACAGTCAGAAGATCATAATATTGAATTTGCCCAGGATAGCCTTAAAAAAGTCAATTCAAAACATCAAAAAAGTCAAGAATATGAAAGTTGAGAGAATAAGGTCATTTTTAAAACCTCAAAATGTAAGAATATGAAAACTAAGAGAATGGGTGGCTTTACTAGCCACATTCTTGAGTTTTTCTCTTGTTGCTTATTGTGATTACTTTTTTTCCCGTTTTCCAGATCTGGATGAGAGGGTGAGCTTGGCGCTATGGTAAGGTTGCTGCTTAGTGACCATGAGGTCACAAGTTCAAATCTTGGAAACAAACTCTCCGCTTGCAGGAGTAAGGCCTCGTACATCTACTCTCCCCATATCCCACTAAGTGAGAGCCTCGTGCATTGGACTGCCATTTTGTTCAGATTTGGATGATATTATTTTCCCCTTGGTCAAAATATTCTACTTTTCTCTCTATAAAAATAGTATTTTCATCTAATATGAAGTCTCTGTCCATTTATAACTGTAAAATCTGACTATATTTGCAACCTGTTTTAATGAGTACTCCAGAAGGTTCAAGAAAATCACAACTTTGGATGAGACTATAAATACTTGAAATAAAATAAAGTACATCATGTGGCAAACTGAAGCAATTAGTGCAATCAAGGAAAAGCATTCTCTATTTTCAAGGTACAGTAAAAACAACAACATTGGAATATATCATCATAAATCATAATCCTGAACATAGTATTTTTCTAATCAATGTCAATGTGCCAAGAATTCATATGAAAGACTAGAGAAAGCAACTTGAGCCACCAAAGTTACCTGACAAAGAACCCAGCCAGTATTGTAATGCGCATGCGGAAGTTTCAGATAGTTATCCAGCGCATCCTGTTCCACCAATAAACAGATTTGAGAAAACAAATTCCAATTGAGGAAAATTTCCACATTTTTATTTCCTTTTCATATCACTAATAACAAAATATTAACAAACTCATTATGTAAATGATATCTGGATAGATATAGAAGTAATTAATAAATACCTGGCACCTATACAAGCAGGAAAGTCTATAACCTTCACCTAGAACTCTAAGAAGGGACAGTATTTCTGAAGCACCACTGATTACTTTAGAGCTACTCATTACTAGTCCACCAACAGGGAAAATTGCTGCTTCTTGTTCACAAGATTTAACTTCAATGGCATGAGATGAACATGAGCTTGTTGAAGTAATATTTAAACGAGAATCATTTTGAGCTTCATTATGAATCCCTAAAATAAAAGAAACACAAACTGAGTAAGTATTTGTATGAAAAAGGAACCTTTAGGTAAAAATCAACTCTAAAACGAAAATGTGTAAATCATAATCATTAATGGATACACAAACCCTTCAGCTTATTAGAGTTCAGGATATTAGGCTTCCACCTGACAGATTGATATTCTATCTGGAATTACCATTTTAAATTAAAAAGTACCAACAGTGCCAACAAGACCATCAACACTTTGAATTTTGCTTCGGATGATATCTTAAGAAAGGCGACGATATAGAAGACAATTGACAAAGGAAATTTAACATCATAAGCTAGGATGCAACTTGCACAAGTAAATGAATGGCTTAACTAGGACTGTACCAAAATAATAGTATTTAAGAAGGGATACATTTCCATCTGTCAATAATAAATTGATATGATATAGTAGTGACATATATAAAGTCCCATCACCTTCATCAATGTTTTCATTGGCCCATGACTGTCCCTTACGAATTGTCATGCTACGAAATTTTATAGGGCTGAGCTTTGATCCCCCAAGATGCTTAGAAATGTTATTAGTTCCATTTCCAGATAAAACTGTTGCATTAGCATTTGCATTTATGCTTGCTTCACTAGAGAGTCTTGAACTACGTCGAGGACCAGAATCAGAAAATAATCTACCAGAAATCTGGACCAAAATGTATTTAAAAAATAAGGAATGGTGAAAAATGAGAGAATATAACATCATGTAATCCATCAAAGTCAAGCATTCATTCTAATATGTACATTTTTTAAATCATGCAAAAATCATCGAAATCTGTCACAAAACAAAATATATGGTCAAATAACTCACATGGCGAATACTTTCAGAAATTCATCTTACAGTGTTTTCCCCATATACACCCACAAGTAAAAATCAGCAAAGACAAGAATTCAAATAACCGATAGCTGAGTTGAGTTTCAGAAAATTAAGTAAATATATCACAATCATATAAATGATTGTGTTATCGCTTAGTTGTTGCCTGTAAGCAATGCACTGTATGCCACTGCATCAACGGCTGGATGTATCGAAAAATAAGTCAGTTCACGAGAATATTACATTTTGGAACTTGGTAAAGTGGCATGCTTACAGGTAAGTCAATGGAAATAGCTTACATCATAATTAAGACAGGGATTACTTCTACGCAACTACAAGAAACTAAGCAGGTCAGAAATCAGGCGAAGGAACACGACCTGTAGCGCTATAAGCTTTGGTATATTGGCAAGGTAAAATATAAAAATGAGGTAGGCATAATAGTATATAAGAATTTGAAGAGTGATGTTTTCGATGTAAGAAGACATAGCCTATGATAGGACATAATGACATCATCTGATCCATGTAGCTAGTTGACCCCAGTTAGTAGGAAAAGGTTGTTGTCGTAAAAGATAACCAATGGTAACATGAAATCGAAAGGTAACTTCAGATGCCCATAAAATCATGACAAAATGAAAACAAAATTAATGTCCAATATTGGTGTCAGAATAAATAATAGCATTCCTAATATGAAAGGCTCATTCTGTTCAATGCTTGATTCAAGACTGCCTGTTTTCATGTTAGCAAATTGAATTTTGAATAAAACAACACAACTCTGGTCCAAGAAAAATGCATTCGAAATTAGCATCGTACTTCAGCCTTCAGCTTAAGTCACTTAATCGAATCTATGATTATATACAAAGATAATGCAAGATAAGGTGACATTTTTATCTAGTGATGCAAAGGGGCTCAGAACAAAAAATCAACCTTTCTTAACTTTCCTTCACCCACAAACTTTCTCCGTGGAGCTTGAATAGTAGAGTTCAGTGTTGACTTAGGAGAACTGTCACTACTAAGAGTATTCGGGTTTGGACCATTTGGCAGCATATTCCTACATAAAGGGGGTGGAGCAACACTTGACAACTGCAAATGAGAACAGGTAAGTCAACTAGTTGAAATGGAAAATGGACATCAAACGCATATCCATTTGTCCTAGGAATACCACATTATCTTGTAAGGATAAACAGGACACCATTACATATATTTCTGAATCCTGTGGACCATATTCAGAGTTATACAAATTACTATCATATTGACTGTATTCAAATTTATAGAAACTATTACCTACTCTACAGTTTAGCCATACACAATTTTTAAAGAAGGGTTAATATACACTATTTAAAATTACAAATACCTGTGTGGCCTTTGGAGAAGGGGTGTTATAAAATGATATGTTAGATGGACCGCTGTTAATAGGTTCAGCCGCCATTCCTCCAAATATGGATGTTCCATGATGATTTCTAGCATTATCCTTTAGGCCTTGCATTTGTCTTAGTTGCCTTGGACTCGCATCTTCCGAAACAGTGTGTCTAGCAGCAGCCATGCGACAGTCCTCAACTGATGAATGCAGGCTTGGAGAGGTTGCAGAATTTAGGTATTGCTTTTGTAAGCAAAGAGTAGCTGCTTCACCAAAAACTACAGTTGCTTCTACAGCAGCACCTGAATATTCAGAAAATGGTATAATGATAATGATGATGGCATAATGACAATGGCATAATGAATGAAATAAAGAATACTATATCGATTATTTTTAAAAAATGGAACAACCTTTTAATACACTTAAGTTTAGTTTTGCATTACTTTCCTGGCTTACATCTGCTTTCTATCGAGTAATATGACAATTTCAATATTGGTAGAGCATAAGCATTCTGGAATAAACAAGTTTTTTTTGGTGGTGCTCATTCAGTTGTTTTTAATATATCACTAATTTACCAGTCGAGGTCAAACCACAACAAACTTACACCTAATGCTAAGTTACTGAAACAATATGATTGAAAAGTATGTGCCTTATTCTGGTATGACAAAGGTTTAACATGATTTCTTTGCTCAAAGCATCTTGCTTAATCAAACTAAAAGTAAGCTCATCCAAATGGAGAACAAATGACTCGACAAACTAGCAAGCAACCCCTGAAACTACTCAACTATGTTTCCACTTAGTTCATCAAATATTCTTGAATTTCTTTGAGAATCAAGGGAATTTATCGTACAGACCTAATAAGCACAACTCCTCATATGCAGCCCACATTAGAGGATCCATTGAAAGTGCCTCCTTAAAATGATGTATGGCACTTTTCCTCCTGTCAGTGTACCTGAAAAAGTAAAATAGTAATTAAACGGAAAATAGAAGGAATAATATGGATCTGAAAATAGCATAATCAAATTAGAAGTTTAAGTAGACATATATTTAAAGATAATTCAATGGAAATCAGTCCCAGGTAAAGAGGAGGAAATCTCCACAAAGCACAATACCAAATACTTAATGGGATTCAACCACCAAATGAGATGGAGAATTAAAGCTGGAAATGCAAGAGATTGGGAAAGGGGGATGCACTATTATTGAAAAGTAAGATTATCCGCAATCCACAATGTGACGGATCCTAAGCAGAAGTCTTGAACAATACCAAAAAAAGGGCAGCCCAATACATGAGGCTCCCACCTAGTGGGGTATGGGCAGAATAGATGTATGCAGTTTTACCCCCGCATGCGAAGATGTTGTTTCCAAGATTTGAACCCACGTTTAGATCACGAGGCAAGCAACCTTACCGTTGCGTCGAAGCTCACCCTCTTATTGAACAATACCAATCTAAACATTTTTAGCTCTTAGCTAAAATAGATTCTATAGAAGTGGTTACAATTTAAAATCACACCTTAATGTCTATTTGAAGTATCTTAACAACATGCCTTATGCAATTTTCTACGGATACTCTTTTTGTAGTTGTTATCCTTTTGTAGCAAAGAATATAATTTATTCAACTTTTCAATATTTATTGGGATGGTCATATAACTACAAGTCTGTAACTCTCTTTAGCTTCTTGTATGCTCCACTTAGAGGTAAGAAAAAAACCATTTCTGATTATCTTTACATTGATGTTAAATACATGTCCATATGGATGATTTGATTTAGCCAGGATCAGGTTCTTTTCTATGACACGGTACTAAAACTACTAAAGTAGAGTTTGGGAGAAACAGAAACCAATCAATAATGGATGGGAAGACTGATCAGTAAGTAACCTGTAGATGAGCCCTAATAGATAGTGACCAGCTGAACCATTTGGAACCTACATAGTAACAAAGGCAACAAAATTGAAGTTATTCACCTTTCCTGAGCAAAAGCACCAACAAGTTAGAACAATAAGCAACTTAAAATAGAGGGGCGTTTCCAAAGTTACGTGATAAGTGAATTTACATTTGATAATAACAAAGTGGGCTAGGTATAAAACAGAAAAAGAAAAGAAATTTAAAGTTGTGCAGGGAATGAAATAAAATATTGCCAACCACATATTATTATAAATGTAATAAAAACAGTTTGGGAGGTATTAATAATATAAAACAGAATCGAAATTGTGTTTTGTACCTCTGCATTAGGCTCATTAGAAGGACATAATGCGGCTTCAGCTTCACTAAGAAGATCCATCTGAAAGCATGATAGTGCAAACAAGTACCGGGACTGAGCCGTTTGTGTTCCTTCAAGCAATAAAGAAGAAAGAATAATGAGATACATAATGAAAAGCAAAACTAAAAGATAATATAGCAAGCAAACAAAGGAGAGAAAACATTCTATTAAAAGAAAATTAAAGAATCGGAAAAGGAATATTTAAAAATAATAGGAATGAAACCCCAAAATTAAATAACTAAATATTGCGAGAAATGTACCCTTTAAGATGTGATATGCAGCATATGCTTGATTACACTGCAAGTAACAGCCAGCTAACAGTTGCAAGTTTGTCTGCATAAAGTAAAATAGTTACCAAACACTTACTAGAGAGATTAATATGTGTCCTTCAGCAATAGAAAGTGACAATAAATAGCCAAAGAAAAGGCCAGAACAAATTTATTTAACAAGAAGTAATAACTAAAAGATTTATACGGATGCAAAACCCTTCTTTACTGGTTAGGCACATTCCAATGGATGTATTAATTATTGACAGACATGTCCAAATATATGTCTTTGGGACATCCCAATACAAGTATAGCAGGCACATCCATATACACTACACATGTTCTTCAGCATGAGTGCATGACTAGGTCTACATGCATAATATATCACACAGTGGAAGTATAATCTTCATGTTAATGTTTACTTTTTAAATGATGTGTGCAATTCATATTTGTTGCGAATATATTTTGTCTAGACCAATAAGAGTGTGTTCAGAAGTACAGAATATCGTCGAATCTTAAACCTAAAAACGTTGCAAAAATGCAGCTTTATGTATGGTCACATTAAAATTGAAAGTCATACTGAAATTTCTAGAATTGGATACAACTACAAATAGAAAATAGTCCTCACAATAATAAACCACTTTGAGTTACTGCATTGGCAACTACAAATTTCCAAAGACAGATCATCCAGTGTTATTACTTTTATCTGCAAAAAGAGTTCAGATTCCTTTATTATCATTCTAGAATACATACTCCCCAAGCAGGATACTTAACGCATTACTTACAGCACTGCAAATTTTTATACACATGAGCTAGGACTGTTGGGGTATCTAAGCTATGTTCTTTCCAATCTCTTTGCATTTCACGGCTCCACCGCAAATTTCCTCTACCCCTACAGTACTCCAACTTGGTTACTACACAATTTGATACCTAGGCCCACCACAGCTGGACTCCACAAATGCTAGGGTTAACTTAATCATCTCAGCCCCACTAGAAACCAACCAAATCCCCTAAATACCGAATAAGATAAAACCCTATCAATCTCCAAATATCATTGAATAGGAGGAAAAAAACAAAAATCCCAATAGAAGGAGTTGATATCTCCTAGATGACTTCTTGGCAAGTTAGACTCTCATATAAGTAGTCTCTGGTTCACTGAAACCTCTTAGTGCCACCTTTAACTTAGTATCATAGTACCATTTGCAGCTGCCACATCCTACACTCAGCAACCATCACCGTTCTGACTAAGGTCAGTTATGTGAGGGGCAATGCTTCTTGAATTGATAGAGAAATTAAGGCTATCAAAAAACTTAAATTTTACATTTTTCTTATAAGTAGATACAATTTTGAAACAAAAAAAAGAAACATAAATTCTTTAATTTTGTCCCCTTGACTAAAGTAGTGTTCTTCTTTGTCCTCCTCAATAAACACCTTGTAGCTCCAACCCTAGTTATGTCCCAAGTTAAACTCTTCAACAAAACAAAAAACAAAGGAAGACCGAAATAACCTTCAAACCCCAATTTAATCACATAACTATAGTAGCAAGCAACAATAGGTTAAAACAAAAATTCAATCTAAATCAAATAACACTTCGGAAAATGAATTGAATCAAATTTCAGAGTGAAAACCCAACCAGAAACAATCGATCTCAATTCACAAGTAGCGTAGCGAGAGGAAGCTAAGAAACATAGCTAAAATAGAGAAGTATAAACAAGAATTGAAGTTTATTAATCTCATAATGAACTGTTCCGAATAGATCATTTCTCGTAAATTGAAGGAAATCAAAGAAAAAAGGAAGGAGATTCTACCTCAGAAGGAAAATGAGCGCAAAGACGATGAGAGATGAAGATAGCGTTGGAATGCATGAAATGGCGAAGATTCTTCTGAACACAATCAATCAGAATCGCTTCCATCGTTGCTTTGGTTTGGTTCAGAGAGAGAGAGAGAGTGAAGTGAAGAAGAAGAAGAAGAAGAAAAAGTGATGGGGATTTTGTGGCACGTGTTCTATTCTCTTGTTTTTCAAATTTGGTCACGTGACTGGGTGGACTATCATGGATCAACTCATATATACATGTTGCTCCACTTTTCTTGGAGAACATCGTCCCAAAAATTATGATATTTAAGTTGAAAAAATATATTTAAATTAAATATTTAATAATTAAATAGTTTTTTGATTAATCAGAATAAATGCTATATATCAATGGGTGTTGGTTCAAGTGATACATATTTGATTCCTCTTAAGCAATAACTCGGGTTCGAGTCTTCTGGATGGAAAAAATGTTCGTTGGGAGAGTTAGTCCCACGTACCTGTTGATGTTCCCGGCTCGGACGGGATTGCCTCCAGTATGAGGATACTCGTGGGAAAAAAAAAAGAATAAATGATATATAAAGTTGTACAAATTATCAATGTACTCCTCACTTATCCTACCTATCAAATTTCATTTGGGTTTAAGGAGATTTAATATTCCAATTTATCAAATTTGATTGGTTTGGTTTGGGTTTTACTCCATATAGTACATAAGTTGAGTCAACTACACGATTGGTTTGAGCCAACTAATTTATCTTGGATGTGTAGTTGTTTCTTTTAATAAGTGTTGTTCTCAAAAATTGAATCATTAATCTATTACCATACTTAGGAATTAACATTTGGAAATTAAAAGGTACTCTTTATGGAAAATTTACTATTGACAATGTGTTAAAGGTATTAACATAATCATCATTACACCTTTCCAAATAAGAGTTCAGTCAAAATAGGAATTTTGAGTTATTACCATCTTAGGATTTTTCAATGCGTGAAGTAGCTTGAATTGGTATACCCGAGTCCTAAGAATTGAGAAAATGAGTTAACAACAATAATGAGATGTGATTGGAGACATATAAACAACTCAAACTCCTAATCACATTTTGGTGAATCATAGTTTGAATACAATGATGATGTGATGTTAAAGAACTATGATCATAATTAGGATTGATATAAGAGATAATGACAACTCTAGAAGATATGAGCCAACAATAATTTTAGGGATCTTAATTCTCATAACCATGGGATAACTAAGTAAAAGGAACGAATAAAAGTAATTAGTTTATGCTAGATGTGTAGAAAAGACAATAATAATAAAGATTGTTCTATCAACGTTTAGTTGAGTTTATCGATTTTTAAAGATTCAAGATTAAGATAAATTTGCATAACACATGTATATATAACTTCTATTGGAACCCACTACATCACCCTTTAAGCTCATAAATCATATACAATATTTTTGACACTTCACCCCACAAAGTGTGGTCAATATTTTCTACTTCCTTGTAAAAATAATGTATTTATTAACGGTGTAAAAATTTATTATATTACCCAACATTCATATTTAATTATCATTAACTTTGAAATATAAGTAATATGGATGAAGTATATATATTATTCTATCGGTATATAAACTCGTAATACATATATATTAAATTCAATTTAAATGACACATGATTTAAGTGTTTAAAGTAATTAAACTCCACTCTTGATGTATGTTCATCATAGATCAACAACTATCCATTAAGCAGCCACTATAGTAGAACCAACAACACTCTTGAAGCACTTGCTTAGACTTTTAGCCCCATGTTTAAAAAAGAGGACAAATATCAATTAAGGTGAATTTAGGAACCCTTCACCAAATTATTTGATGTTTAAAATATATAAACAATAATTATCTTCATTAATTGATAGACAAATACTTGATTTTATATGTGTTTTAATAACAAAAATGTTATTACATTGTATATAAAAATGTCTTATTATGTTATTATTTTTTGTAGTACTTGTCTCTTCATTATTGGAGAGAATCCTTCCTCAAAATATATCACCATGCTTGTTTAACTTGATACTTGAAATGTAGATATCAACCCATCAAAATCAATTTCACACAAACATAAAATAGATTAAAAAAATCACTCCACAATGAAGCACTAAGAGAGTTTAATAAGATTGAAATATTTGACCAAACTCATGATGTGTATCTTGATTAAATTAAATTATTTTTTAGAAATAATAGTTACACATTTGTCATCACGTAGCTACCATCATATGTTATTTAGAGAGAAAATGTATACTATGATAGTATAAATTTTTTTTATACAAACTACTTATTATCTATTGTTTATCTTTAATTATCATTAACTCTTCAAAAAAGTAATGCAAACAAATGATGAATAATATTTTGACTACATATATATTTTTACACTGACAATACATAAATATTACATTATGTCATTATTTATGAAGAGTTAATGTACTAAAATTTATTAAAAAGGGTATTGTTCCAATAATTATTTCTATTAGAAAAAGTGATGGTTTAATGAATGTTGAATGAATAATATAACAAGTGATTGAAAATCTTATTAGTCCAATTGATAAAGGTTGGAGCAAGAATTGCTTGAAATAATATTTCCTCATTAAGTAGTGAATTTAGATAAAAATGATTAATAAATATTATCTCCATGCATGGTGGAGTGTCCTAATACAAAAGGGGTATTGATTTGTATATAGATGTAAGATAAGGTTCAATTTATTAAATGAGAAAATATGATGGTGTATGGTTTTGTTTCCATTAGTTTAGAATGAGATAATTAATGATAAATCTACAAATTAAGTATCTCAAAATCTAGTAAAAGTTGCTAAATCTTTCATAGGCCTTTTTGTCTTATACTAATATAGAGGAAAATGACAATTTGGGTAAGTTTGAATGTTAGATTTTCTCAATTCATACAAATATTTCATACCTCAATACATTATTGTTAGGTGGAGCCAAAATATTCCACATCCGAAAATAAGCAATAGGAAGGTTAAGTTCACAATATTGTTGTACCAAAGTTATGTTTGGCAGATAATTTTTTTCAGGTTTTGTTTTGGAGTTTGATTTTGGAGGGAAATGAATGACTTTGGAAAACCTCTTGTTTGGAGTTGGATAAAGAAGGGAGGAAGATTTTGGACGGTTTCTCAAGCTCTCTAAAGCTCTTAATGTGTCTATTTTTATAGTTCCATTAATTTGATATTTTTCTGGAGACAAAATATCAATTTTGCATAAAAACGTTCATTTCTGAGTGTTAATTACATTTTTAAAGGAAAAATAAAAAAATATTCTTACATTATTATTAGTTTATCATTCTCATCTAAATTTCATACTCCCAAATAAGGAAAATGATTACTTTCTTTTCTATTTCCCTTCCTCCCCTTCCTAGCCATTTGATCCATCTCATTCTCTTTCCCTCATAACTCTCAAACATGGTTTTACAGGAAAAATGTATGCAATAATAGTTTATGAGTTCTAAATATTGTCTCTCTATTATCTACTATTCATATTTAATTTTCATTGATTCTTCAAGAAAATTAATTAAGAGGTATAAGACGAAAGAGATTGGCTCTATGATTCAAATGAGTGGAATTTGGTCATTACGGGTTTGTAGAAATGATATTATCTTTAACAACAATAGGATGTGTTTGGAAGAGTTGTTGAATGCGATAAAGTTCAAATATTGATTGTGGATCAAAAGTAGAATCAAAGACTCATCTATGTCTTGGTTTGAATGGACCTCTCACCCGATTACTAGTTTGAAATGTTATTGTTAGTCTTATCCTAATATTTCTAAATGTTGGTTGGTTTCAGGGTTGCTTATATCTTGGTGTTGTCTTATGCTTTGGTGTTGTATTTTCTGTTCCTTTTGTTGTACCTTTGTTCTTATTAATAAAATTTTCACCTTCAAAAAAAATCAAATGAATGGTGGATGATATAATAATTGTGTATAATTTTTTATTACAACGCATAAATATTACCTTCTTCCTTTTAATCTAAAAAATATTAGCAATAACATGCTATAAACTTTTCATTTACCACTTAAATGTCAAAACAATAGAGGCACCATTTTTGGCTTCCAACTTGGTCACAATCAACTCCCACACTTATACTTACCACTTAACACAAAAACATAGGACATTAACGTTAGATAGCATGTTCCATACCAATTTGATTAAGAAAATGTCATTAAAAATATTTAATTTTTTACTTTGTGGCTTCAACTAGTTACACCGAATTGTTCAAGAAAAAAATATAATAGATAACTTTGGTTCTTTCCCCAAATACAAAAGGAGATAATCACTCCATATTATATCATGAATGCACTTCGAAATGTGATTTTTTAAAGTAATTTTATTTTCCCTTCGTTTTTTTATTATGTTAGAAATCAGAAATAGATGATCCAACCAAGAATTGAACTATACACATTGTCATTATTCCCTAATTAAATGTACTATTTTTATATAAAATTATAAAATCGAGTTTTGATAAGCTTAATTTCCATTAAAAGTGACTTTGCAATATAGTGATTAGATACATGTTGGACTCAAGTTACATCATGAACTTGTTTAAAGTAAAATTTGTTTACATCCCCAAAGGATGTATCAACTATGTGAAATGAGTTTATTTTAAAAATAAGAATGTACTTATACCTCTTGAGTTTTAGTGAAGTTATATAAATTATCTTTTCATTTTTTTACACCTATAAAAATTCCATGATTTTTATACATACATTATATTAAAAATCTTGCATAAGAAATAAGTGTAATTTTAAAAAAGAAAGATGATAAGTGTAATTAAGTTAAACAAAATATGATATATTGTGAAGACAAGTTCAAATACTATACGAGTCAATATATTTTGATTATTTTTGGTTCATTATAAAATGCATCAATAATTCTAAGGATATATTGTTTAAATAACTGTTATACTATATTGTAAATGAACAAAAAATAATGAAAATGTATTGACTTGTATACTATTTATACTTATTTCCATAATATAATATATTTTATTTAACTTAATTACACTTATCACATTTTTTGTTTAAAAAATTACACTTATTTATGAAGTTAAGTAAAACTTTTATGAGTTTATGATCCTAGAGTTATATTTCATTTATTTTTCCTTATAGATTCATACTTGAAGTAAACTCTAATAAAATTGGAAAACTTTTGATTGGATCCGCAACTTTAGGATTCTACATTTACAGTGATTGGAACAGAATGTAACTTTGATCATTATTTTTGAACTATATAATGAGAATAGAGTTGATTTTATGATCCTTATATAACAAAGAATAAGTGCATTGAGATATCCTTATATGATAGACCATGACTTAGTTTAAATTGTTGTATGTTTATGGGTGAAAATTTGATCTTGGAGAAGAGTAAAAGGACAAAGAATATTATAGTTGATTTGAAGTATAAAACCAAATTACAAATTGATGGGTATAAATTAGTTGTGTAAGGTCCCGTTAAATCTTATTAGAACTAAAATGTCAAATGTTCAATTCCTAGAAGCGATACTTGTTGAGAGAGATAATCATGTACCCAAAAAAGATTAGTTATTTACCAAAAAATAAGGAATATCATCAGTAGTATCAAAAAAAATTATTAAACCCCACATATATATTTCTAATTTTATCTATAGTTTTTAATAAAGTTAATAAAAAGTATAATATGAAATTCTCACCTTCATAACAAAAAGGGACCAATGGTAGAAAGGATTTAATAGAATTCACCTTCACCTTCTCTACTTCTCTTATGGATTTAATAGAAAAGAAGAAGGAATTACCCTAGAATTCATAGAATTGTGAACAAAGTTTCAGAGATTCCAATGGTAGAAAGGAATCTAACCTTATCTTATTGAACAAAGAACAAGAGAATGTGATAATTTAGAGAGTATTACATAGTACAACCAAAAGAATGAATAACATTATTGAAGAATAGGCAATTTATATGCCTAGAATTCAATAGAAATTCAAAGAATTCACTATTCTTTCAATTAAAAAAATAGCAAATCTGTCGTCTCACAAAATATCTCACTTTATGTGTCACTTATTGTGATTGATTGAAAAATTATTATTGAAGTTAAAAGTTTAATGATTAAGTATTTTTTTGACCAATCACATTACGTAACACGTGGAATAACACACTTTATGAAACAAAAGATGTCAATATTTGGATTTAGATGTGTCTATTTTAACTATAATATTCCTCAAATTCTTGAACCTTAACTTAGATTTTGACTTTAGGAATATTGGCTAATGAAGCTTTGACTTGGTCATATGATAAAGAGAGATCAACAACATTACCTTGCAAATATTTGTCATAAGCTGGTAAATCAAAATGGCCATGTCCACACATAGCAGTTAAAATAACCTTAGCTTCTCCACTCTCTCTACATTTAAGAGCTTCTCTAATGGTTGCAGCTATTGCATGAGTTGGTTCAGGAGCTGGTATCAACCCTTCAGATCTTGCAAATTGTATAGCACCTGTAACAAAAACAAAACATGCACTATTTCATCTATATCATTCTATAGAATTTTTTTTGAGTAAATACCAAATATGGTCTATAAATTTTCGTGTGTACCGTATTGATCCTCGAAAAAGTCAAAATCCAAACTAAATACTCAAGAATTGCGCAAATGTGAGTCAAAATAGTCCCCAACAGGTCAAGAAAATGCTAAAAAATACTTCCTTTTGACCCACGTTTGATATTTTTTGGACTATTTTTTGTTTTTTTCAAATTTTGAAGGATCAAATTGGTAAACGCAAAGTGCCGAAATAGGTCTTTACAATTATTACATGAAAATGTGAATTACCTTGAAAACACTCAGTTTGTGGAATTGCAATTGCTTCCATTAGACCCAACTCATAAATATGTGAAATCAATGGTGCCATACCATGGTAACGCAATCCACCTATAAGTAAGCAAATATGAAAATACAAGAGTTACATTAAGTCATTATATAAACAGGAGATGAAAAATGCTACTGCCATAACTTTCTGACAATGATTTGAAATGATTTGGCATGCATGTTCATTCCTAGATGTATAAGTGGTCTCTAGTCTCTACCAATTTATTCCATCCAACATCCACCAATGTATTCTGTCTAAATTTGATTACTTTTTACGGGAAATTAAACTGACATCCGGTGATATTTGACTTAATTACGTGTGTCACTCAGCGTGTTCTTAAAGTTACACATATCCTTTAAGGGAAGTCGGTGTAATTTCAATCGCTAACCCTTTTACGAGAAGTATGTGTAACAATAACATGCACTTCAACGACAAAGAGTGCGTATCTAAGTGTAACTAAGCTAAACTTTAAGAAATGTCAATATAACATGCATGTTCATTTGAGATAAAACCCTCTCAGGAAAACAAGAAATTACCAGCATGAATTGGATCTGGAACAAAGTTGTGGCCAAGTGTGTGCATTTTCATCAATGGAGTTAACCCTGCTGTATCACCATAATCATAAGTATATACCCCTTTTGTTAAAGAAGGACATGCTGCAGGTTCAACAGCTCTTAAAACAGGATCAATTTTCTTATTCAACTTCTCTCTAAGGAATGGAAAACTAAGTCCTGCAAAGTTTGATCCACCACCAGTGCATCCTATAATAACATCAGGGGTTTCTCCAATAGCTTCCATTTGTTTAATACACTCTTCTCCTATAACACTTTGGTGGAGTAACACATGGTTGAGTACACTCCCTAAACAGTACTTAGTATCAGCATTCTTAGCTGCAACCTCTACAGCTTCTGATATAGCTATGCCTAAACTCCCAGGGCTTGATGGATCCTCACGAAGTATTTTTCGACCGGCTTCAGTGATCGTAGATGGCGATGGATGTACCTTTGCACCCCATGTTTGCATCATCAGTCTACGATATGGCTTTGTATCATATGAAGCGCGCACTTGCCACACCTGCATAAGTTATTTAACTAAACTTCACAGTTTCTTATATTATGTAACTGCAAAGCTAAAAATAAAAGGATATGCAGTGAATTAAGGTGCCAATGATACTCAAAAGATCAATAGAGGAAGTATAAAAGAAACAGAAATTGATGATTTCTTTCGGAGCATGGATGGAATTTTAAGTAAATTTACTTGCTAGCAAGAGTTGTCAACATAGAGGCACCATAACTTCTTTTTTAGACTTTAGATCATAGTTTTTAGGAAATTGAACTTGTTCTTCATTTTGTACTTAGCTATAGTAAGACTATGTTAAAGGTGGACTCCTACATGGTACTTCGAGTGAAGAATTCGGTATGTGGCACGCGAGTTTAATGATTGAACCTAGTAACTATGCTTTATACACAGTTAAATGTAGGCATATTATCAAGAGGTTAATCTTAGTTTGAGCAAATCGATTAGCTCATTCGAATAAACTCTTGATAGGGTTCTCCAATGCATGAGGCTCCCACCTAGTGAGATGTCGAAATTGTAGATGTATACAGCTTTACCCCACAAGTGGAGAGTCTGTTTCCGAGATTTGAACTCATGAATGTCAGGGTCACAAGACAAGCAACCTCACCGTTGTGTCTGAGGCTCACTTTCACAAGTCAAGTAAGATAAATTCGTAATGAATTTAATCCCCATAGCACAACATACCTCACAGTCAAGGCCAAAAATGCTGCTTGCAAAGGCTAATGCACTTCCCCATTGTCCAGCTCCAGTTTCTGTCACAACATTCTTGATGCCTGCTTGTTTATTATACCATGCTTGTGGAACAGCAGAGTTAGGTTTGTGTGATCCTGCAGGACTCACACCTTCATACTTGTAGTAAATTCTGGCAGGTGTATCAAGAAGCTTTTCCAACCTCTTGGCTCTATATTCACCAAACATATATAATATTCATCTTACTAAAGTGCCGAATGACAAAAAGGAAACAACAACAACCAAGCCTTTATCTCATCAGGTCAGTCGGAAATGACAAAAAAGGAAAGTGGATATATATTGATAAACAAACCTAATGAGAGGGGTTGGGCGCCAAAGCTTATAAACATCGCGAACTTCATCGGGTATATCTATGAATCTTTCATTGGTCACCTCCTGTTTAATTAACTCATCACAGAAAAGGGGTGACAAATCTTCTGGTTTGACTGGTTCATGAGTCTTGGGATGCAATGGTGGAGGAGGTTTAACTGGAAGATCTGCAATTATATTGTACCATTGGTTCGGAATTCTAACCGATTTATCAGCATCCAAAGTTGCTCTTATTCTGCAGGCATTTGAACGAGTTGGGCGCGTTGGCTTGGCATACAAGGCAGAATGCTGAGGCCATTGTTTGTCAACTGAGGGTAACAAATAACAGAAGATGTGATTACCAAGTTGTAAAACAAAAATCATAAATCTGATTTGGTTATACCATGTAACAAACATATCTTCACAACAAAGGTAGCCTACCAACAAGGCGTAACTCTAGTAGTTCCCCAGATAGATTCAAAAGTCAAATGTTCGATTCATGGGACAACACTTGTAGGAAGAGATAGTCACGTATCCCGAAAGGGATTAGTTCTTTACTCATAGGATGAGGAGATACCCTTGATTAAACCAAAAATTTAAAGGTTGCCTAAGTTGTTCAAAATTAATATGAACATTGATTTGAGGACACTTTATACTTTATACTAATCAAATTTATCATGTGGAAGCAAAAAGTTTCAATTTCCCTTAAAAAATAACTCGCAAACAAATATTTTTCTCCATTCATTGTTTCAATTGTAGAACGTATCAGCAAGTCCTTAAAATATATAAATCATAAGAACATGATCTGCATTAAACATATTAAATTAAAGATGTATCTAAAAATCTGTCAAATTCTACTAAAATGAACATGAATTTAATTAGACTAAGATCTGCAAAAGTTACTTAACCAAAACTAGGAAATGTGTATTACAATCAATAGCTGAAGAGAATAACACAATACTGATAAATTAGTTAGAAAGTAGCATTAGTGAATACAAAGAAATAGTACCTTTAGAGTGGAAAGAAATTGAAGTAGGAAGTGGATTAGGATAGAAGATACAATGAGATATCATTTTAATGTTTTTGCTTGGATCTTCAAAACATGAATGGATAGTATAGAACAAGAATTACAAATGGCCACTTACTTGTATTTTATTTGTGGGGCATACCAAAAGAGGCATGTCTAATAATAAAATAAGAGGGTCACATCTTCTATTCCTTAATTTGTGTTATTCTATTTGTCACAAATTATAATTGGTCAAAAAAATATTTAATAATTAAATTTTAATTTAAATATATTTTTTCAACCAATCATATCGTCCTAACACATGAAGTGATACTCATTATGAGACAACAGATGTATATCATACACTTACTCTATTAATAAATTAAAAAATATACTTAATATCTTAATTATTTATTTTTTATTCTATAAAAATTTAATAATTCAAATTTAATGACTAATTTAAATCAAGTAAATAGATATATAGAATGTATGGGTAAAATATAGACCATAAAACAAAGAGAGACAATAACAAAAATAGATATAGTAGGAAACGTTAAAAAAACAGTACAAGACAAGACTTTGATTTTTTTTTCTCACTCTTCACCAAAATTAAGGAAGAATAATCAATTTTGAAGAGCCCCACCAACCCACCCACCCATTAAATTAGTGATAAAAGAAAAGTCAACAGCCAGCTGGCATGCTTTGGGCTTTGAACTTACCATATTCACCAATTATTGGTCATCTACCCTTTTTTTTAATTTTCCATTATATCTTCTCTAGGATGATTTTGGGATTTGTTTTGGCTAAATTTGAGTTTTGATAATTATATATATATATATTTTGTTTTATCCGGGTTCTAAATCTCACATTATGATTGGGCGTTGGCGTAATCGACTCGAGACTGAATGACATAAATTTTGATCAGATATTCCCGAATCTTGGTTGGGCAACTAGATAATATAGTATACATGTTGTCTGAATGATACAAACCTCTATCACCTGCTGCATGCTACTATGTCCTACTGTAGAATGGACTTATCGTGTGATGACTCAAAGTAATATAAACATAAGTCAACTATCCACAAAGTACATACCTGCTAAGAAAAACAACTTTGTCTAGAGCAAACCCTTTGGTTAGTCACGCTCACATACTAATTTTCTCTTTTATTATTATCTCATTCTCTCCATCTTTTTCGTATGTTAATTTTATCATCCAAAATCTTTTTTAGATACCTCCTCCAATGCATCAAAGTACTTCTCAAGCAACACTAGGAGACTCTACTCCATTTCCCATACTTCCAGGACCACATCTTTACAAGACTAAAAAGCATATATAAAGAGATGAATATGTACCCAAAAAAAAGTGAGATGAATATGTAAAAAAAAGTGAGATGAATATGTACAAAAAAAGTGAGATGAATTACTCCATATAAATATTATTAAATGAGAATAAAGTATATCCCTGTATAAGGATATAAGTTATCTCCTCCAACTACTAAAATTTTGACATGTGTATTATTTAATTATTTTCTATAAAAATATTTCCTAAACTAAACAAAACAGTACACATATTATAGTTTTACTAGTCGAATGAGATAAGTAATCTTCTGATATAAGGAGATAGTTTATTCTTTTATTAAATATATCAGATTTACTAACGGGACAATTGTTATTTTTGGGTTTGAGCATATTAATATTAACATTAACATTGTTTATGTAAACATTTGAACAAAAATATCATGGAATCATGTATATCCAAACTTCTTAGACCGTCTCATTCAATTATACCCATGAAAAACAAATTTCTTCTAGCCTAACTTTTCAATTGCACGACTTTCTTAGAGTTGTCACTATATTTTTTATAGTAAAAAATATAGAAAAATCTTTTAGTCCCAAATTCAACAGGCTTTGAATTTTTTATATTCGGATGCGGGAGTCGGTTATGTAATAGGGAAGATATTAGTACTATATTCACCTGTTTTAAATTGTAACCCCACTAAATTGTATGTCTTGTATTTTAGTGTAGAGTTATTTGGTTATTTAATTAATTATTAAAAATATAATATTTTATTTATTTTTTGTTGTGTCCGAGAACGTAAAACTATGCTCCTACGTATCACTATGACAGATGAGGAATCAATGTTACGTAGTTCTTAGAAAATTATTTGTCAGTTGAGTATTTTAATTAGACGTAGAAGCAACGTAGCGTGAACATCCAAATGATGAGTTGAGGAAAAGAAGTCATCAGGGGCGACCCTTCCTCTATCCCTTGATGTGGCTAGCAATTTTATTTTTTTGTGTATATTTTAAATTTTGATAATTATTTATTAGTAAAAAGTAATTTATAATTTTCATTATAGATAATTATTAGTTTAATTAAAAAGTGTTTTTATTGTTAATTTTAGGAATTAATCAAATACATAGTCATAACACGGTCATTCGAAGACGAAAAGCGTTATTGCGACCTTCCTCTATTTTTTATTAATCCCATAATTTATATTATTCCAATAAAGACTACCATGTAAAAATATATTTTTCAAAGTACTAATTTTTATTATTGACATCTTTAATAATATAAAGAAACTGTTATTATTTGTATTTTTATACAATTTTATTTTAAGAATCACCGGCAACACAATGAAACTAAAAAGAATATTAGTAGGAGAAACTAACCAGATTTATTACAAATGTTGAGTATGAAATATGACTTTGTGGAGCTGGAGATAGCTTAACGGATTGCAACTAGTCGTCGACCACTAAGGAAAGTGGGTAGTTGTTGAAATGAGAGATTTCACTAAGCCAAGAATTTCCCCCTCAACAACAAAATGTGTCATTTTGTTGAAGGGTTTTCCTAGTTGTTGCAAGTTTATTTTAATTTATTTTAGAGTGATGAGTGGTGAAAAACTTATTTATTTGGTGACTTTATTTATTTACTTCCTTTTCGGGTTCCTTTTAACATCTCATAAAAGTCGGTCTCATTTTATTAAGTTAACCATATCATTTCTTATGAAAGGTTGGTATCAAAGAATAAAACGAACAAAAGAATAAAGTTAGAAGTTAACCGTACCACTTCTTTCGAAGGGTTGACATAAAGAATAAAGAATAAAATAATAAACAAATGTTAGTTGCGGAAATGTAAATGACTGAAAGTAAATGTTAGTTGCGGAAAGTAAATGTTAGTGTGAAAAGTAAATGACAGAAAGTAAATATTACTTGCAGAAAGTAATTGACAGAAAGTAAATGTTAGTGGTTAGATTATTTTTCATCACTCTTTATTTGTTAAGTAAAAATCCATTGATTGGATTCACTCTTTTGCATACTATTCATATGCTTTTAGGAATCTTTTATTCAACAAATAAAATTTATAAGTCAAAATTTTACTATGTTACATTTGCATCTATTTTCAAGATTAAATTGTAGTATAGTATAGAGTTTTGTCGAACCAAATGGAATTGCATTAGAAGAAGATTATATAGGCATATTATAGCAAAAATAATGATGAATTTTTTTTGATGATTTTTAAGTTATGTTCATAAAAATATTAACAAGGAAACATAAACTAATATTCACATATTCTTGAGAAGAAAACTGATTTGAAACATGAAATTATTTCTAGAATCAAATGATTTTGAAAAACATTAAAGTTGTGTGTTATACTTTCGGTTAATTCCATACCATTTCTAAATCCTTCATCTAGTGTCCTAGTATGATAAGATGATTTTCAAACCTTACGTAATATACTAAATAATAGCTAAGTGTCACTCGTCGGAGTAGGTTGTCACACCCTACTCAGGCTTCATTAACATCATTTAGCCTTGAACATAAGTTGATTAAAATAGATGTTTGATATGATAAGTGAACTAAAGGTGTGGGTTATACTTTTTAGTTCATTTGTCAACACTTAAAGAAAAAGCATTTTTGGATCTTTACATCAAGTTTTAGGTGATCAAGCTAAAAGCACATTAAGAACTTCTCAAAGAATCAAAACTTAACCAAAAATAATAACTTGAATGTATTGAAATCAAAAGATGATACAAATGAGGGGAGAAAATTACACCATAATCCAAATCAATGTATAAGCGCATAAGTCATCTATCCAAGGATGAGATGTTTTTGAACCCAAATGAGATTATAAAATTATGTTTTTGTATCACATTTGTCATCTCATTTTTTCCTCTTGAATTCTAAGTAAAAAATTACAAGAATTTACCTAGAACAAGCTTAAAAACGTGACCAAAATTTCTAGAGAGAAGAAGTGAAGAAGAAGAAGAATGTGTATTGAAGTGAATTTTGAATGGAATGTGAATTCCTTGAAGAGTGGAAGATGACCTCTATTAGTAGGCAACTCGCATGGCCCCCACCTGGTCCACACAAGGTGTACCAAATCCTTCAACATGGGTTTAGTCTATGACCAAGTAGCTTAGTTAGCTGATTCATGTTGACTCAACAAAGCTAGTTGTGAGCTACTTGACCAGACTATTGTGAGCTACTCTGAAAAGTGCTCAGAGGCCTTGTCAAGTGAGGTCATGCATGATGTCAAAGTTGCTTGGTGGCTAAGTCAAGTTTACTCTTTGCTAGGTCCAGCCCGCCTGGTTACTTAGCTGTCCACACTGAACTGTCTGCTTGAGCAGTTTGTCCTGTTCTAACTAGGTGTGTGGTTCCAGTTGGGCGGTCCTAAGGTGCACGCTGAGTTGCCTGCTTCAGCAGGTTGACTTGTGTCATACTTGAGTCTGACCATGTAAGGTTTGTGTCTGACCAAGCCAAGTTGGTGCCAGGTCAGCTGGGGGTGCTAAGTGTCCACGCCAGGCTGCTTAGTGTGCAACTTCATGTTGTTGGTCCGTGCTTGTGGTCAAGCACTTAGCTTGCCATGTGTGCATCAAAAATGGCTTTTGTGGACACCTCATTGTTTGACTATTTCTTGATTTTTCTTCTCTTCAATTTTTTCAAGAAACTTCACACAAAGATTTAAATAAGAGGTGGACAAAAATTTACAACCACAATATGACAATTTATCTAAAAAATGTTGAATTAAATTGATTTTGTATGATTTGCATAAGATAAATGTCATAAAAATTAGGTATTTTTGGCACTTACCAGTAGTGTTGCACTAATTCATGAACAACTCTATGATAGATGATGGCTAAACACAACATGTGGAAAATGGGATATTGCAAGTTATTTTACTATTTTTTGAGATAATTTTGGGTTATTTGATATTTGTTGTGTGTTTGAGATAATTACATGATGTCAGTGACTTGTTGTGTGGGTTTCTTTGTTATTTTTTTGATTGAAGGGTATAACTACCATACAAATTTTACTATTTTTTAGAGAGGACAATAAGTATTTTTTGAATTTTTCTGGAATGATTTTTTTTTGGAGAGATTTATATTTGCACATATCCTTCTTAGTTATAGTGATGAGATTTAGTCATGTGAAATAAAATAGGATCTCTTTATTAAATTATTGAAAATAATGAAGGGTAAATATTTCCTTGCCCATAAATCATATTTTTTTGTGTGTGTAGATTTTCTATCTTTTTAGTGTGTGATTTCTCTTATTTAAAGAGAAATTTCAACACAAGTTTTAAAAATAAAAAAGTTAACTCATAATTCACATAGTCATTTCATATTCTAAAACATTATCATATTCTTAATAATAAAATTCAAATTTGAAAATAATCATAAATTCAAATATTCGAGTTGAGTAATTTTAAGTTCCAAGACATCTAAAAAATGCATTTTATATGAAAATAATCCAATAATTTTTATAAAGTTAAAAAATGTGGTAATACCCAAAAGTGATCTCAAATAATTATTTGACCTTTTTAGAATAGTTGTAGCCATAAATATCTTATTCGATAGAAAATTATATGGTGATGAGAAGATGGTGGTGTGATATTGTGGTGGTCACTAAATTCAATTGTCCTAAGTTTATTGGGATTTCCTAGTTTGGTTTGGAGTTGTATATGTATTTACCTATTTTTAAAGTAAATAGAAATATAACAAATGTATCAAAATATATATTATTCTCATGATATAATGATTATGTATAAATTTTTATTATCAGTATATAAATATTATACTATTTGAAGTATTATTTAAGGAAGAGAAATATAATTTTTTCTTTGAAAAATGCTATCTTCTAACATTCACAAGTGTTGAACATATATTTTCAAAGTTGATTTAACTCTTTTGTATTTTTTTTAAATGGTCCGACCCTATCCACTCACCCAATACAGTTCGATCATGATCAGACCCGAATAAAGTCGTGTTTCATCAAATTTAGGGTCAAGTTCGTATTCAAATATTAGATCCGATTAATATTTAGGGTCGGGTAGGGACCAAACATGATTCCTCCTGACTTGTTCCATGACCACTCACTCATGATGTTTGCATGTGTGCATATTCAAATGCGTGCGGATTAATGTCATTATTTTGTCGAAAATATCATTAATTATTTAATTTTTTATCTATATATATGATTAATAATATATATACATATATTATTTTATATGTCAAATCACATATTCATAATAATAAATAATATTAATGAGACTTTATCTAAAATGAGTATGCATTATATTTAATCGGGTCTATGGTCGGGTTCGAGTTTAAATGTTGATACGATCGATATTTAGGATCAGATTAACTCTAGGTCTAGCGTCAAGTCCAAGTTCAAAAAGAACCCAACTAATATTTAAGATCGGGTAAGGACGAGTATTAATCTATCCCAACTTGGGCCATGCTCACCCCCTTCACTTAATGGATCCCAACCAGGGGGTTTGATGTTCGGCCAATCACCACGACATCCCAATCTTATGTAGAGACTTTTTTTACCTGCAATATTACAGAGAAATGAAGTCAATCATGAAAGTCCACTGTGTTTAAGCTTTCCACCTTCAATGCCCCATCACTCATTCACCTCCATTTTATTCCATCCCTCTTATCTATTACCAAGGAAGAATATATTGACCTGCTACATTACTCATTTTAAACCTTACTATTTCCTGTCTCATTTTCATCCCATAAAACCACACACTAATCTCAATGAAAAGCAGTTGTTTAGACAATTCAGTCCAAAAATCATGTGTTAAGATCTTTGACTTTGATAAATTTGGACCACTGAAAATACATGACAGCTGAATAGAATGGAATCAACTAATAAAATAGCATAAGTACCTGGAAGTTTCTTGTCTGACAAGATTAACTGTTTTAAGGCACTCAAGCATGCTTGTGCCACATTCTTGGCATATGCAGAGTCCCAGCCCTGGAGCTTAACAACCACATCAGCATTTGTGTATGCAAGCCTGCCATCTTTGACGTTCTTACGGGTCTCCTCCTTCGCAGAATCTTCATCTGTATTTTAAGCTATCAAAATTGCTTTTTACTGGAAACAACAGGCTGATACAATCATGCCAGTGAGTGAACATGTCTTCCGACATTTAGGGTATGTTTAGGAGTTGGGACATGTGAGAGGAAGGGTGGAGAAGGTATCGAAAAAAATGAAGGGCGAAGAGCAGAGTTTGAAAGGTTAATTACTAGGTTTCCTTTCCCCTATTTGGAAGTTAAGACTCCTCCATATTTCTCCAAAGTGAGAGAACTTTAAGATGTTCGCAAAAATTAATAAGGGATGGTTATGGAGGTTATATGCAGTCCCCCAACTTCCTCCTCTCATGCTAAATACACCCAATGGTTAGGTTTATTTCAAACTTTCTCTTCCCCGCCAAAGTCCTCTATCGAACAAGACCTTAGTAGTAGTAAAAGTTTCTTCATGATTCAAGTTGAGGCTTAGGTGACCCATCCATATTTTAGTTCAAGTTGTGAGTAAATTTGAAGGTTCAATACAAGGCTGGGTTGCGCACATTTATCCTACAAAATGAAATGAAGATTTGAGAATAGATCAGAAAAACTACCTGTGGCTTCAGTCTGTGACAACCAGACAGTAAATCCTGCGTAAAGATGCCGCCATTTATCAGTTCTGCCAGAAGCACCATGTTGCCCTCCTAATGTTGCAACCGCTGCCCTCACATGACTGGAAACCGGATGGCCATTCAAACACATATAAATGTATTGGTTCCCAACTACATACTTATCCATAAAGTTAAACGAAGCCATTGACTAACCTACTTATGCTTTCCAGAATAGCACTTTCTGCTTCTGCTACTGAATCAGAACCTTCAGCAAGCAGCCCTGGAATTGATTACACTTGTTAATGCACTGCAAAATATGATATTTAAGTCACTTTAAGTACTTAGATGTATATTCTTATTTAAGCAGCATCTCCTATTGAGTAAGATACATCCTCATAGTGCAAGGACATAATGAATTTATATATACGACAAATGTGTTTCATCACAACTGAAACTTTAAACATATACACTATTTACAGACATGAGATAGAAAGTAGACTCAGTTTTCACTTTTCACCCTTTGTGAAAGGGATCTTCATAAGAAAAGTAATAAACATAGGCACCACAGTGGAAATATCAGAACTCAGTAGCTTTCATGAGATGCTGGATATTCATATGCTGAAAAGCAGAATCGGCACACTCCTTTAGTTTCATGCCATACAGATTAGGGAGTACTTAACATCAATGTAATACTATCATGTAAGACATTATACTCACTCCCAAGATTGATCCTAGAGTTCTGGTAGTAGCATTAATTACTAAAGATGCTAAAGTTGATGATGATACATATTACACTGTGTAAGCAAATACTAACTTGATGTTTGTATTATATATTTGCCAGAAACCTGAAGCACAGGAGGAAAAAGAGAAAACTTTGACAATGTGAAGCAAGGTGTAGCAATTGACATATTGACACTTACATGATGAATCCACTGTTTGGTTGGAATATGTTTCCAGTAACTCTTTTGTACTAAGTGGTGTGTACCTGATAAGAATGTCAAGCACTAGAATTTATAAGCCATTGATGAAAGTTGCACATCAATCATATGCATCTATCATAGAAATGCATCTGTTGATATAATTATGCCTTCATAAAAGCTGTTAGAAATTACTACCATTTGATTATAGCTATAGCCAAGTATGTAACTTAAAAAAGATCTCTCTCCTGTGAGAAAAATCTCATAACTGATAACTGATATATATGTCAAATTGGGAATAAGGTTTATATGTTAATGCACAGTAAGTATATTGATATTGACAATAACTCAATAAGAATCAGAATTGGACTTAATAGTACCCAAGACCAGTTGCTATCTCTTGAGCCACTTTGTAGTTGATTTCTGTTGAATTGCCAACAAGGTAGATTGATGCACCCTTCAAAAGTTGTGTAGATCCTGCTGTAAGTGATTCCCATGATTCCATTATATCAGGCCATTTCAAATCAGGGTCGTGTTTCTTGAAGTTCACAACCAGTTCATCATCATCTATATACCTGTTCAAGACAAACAATTTAACTCAGAAGGGAAAGGCTGAATAGAGTCTGATTAAAGAACAAAATGATGTACTTTCAATTGCATGAACCATATCGTCTCGGAGGGTTTAATCCTGTCAAAAAGATGATTGGTTTCTATAAGTGTGACAGGAAGTCCTGGCCGCAATGCTCTGATAGCTAAAGAGGAATCGCTTGTATCGACAGATATATCTCTTGAACTTTGGATATCCAGTCCTTTTAAATTTAACCTCAGCTCCACTTCTGAAGATGTATCAGAAAACTGCATTTTGTTACCTAGCTAGTATCAGATGTAATCAAACTCAAGTAATAAAAGAGGACCAAAAAAAGACAATGATTCTGAGAATAATGTTACACAACCAGGAATTGTCATGTTTTTAATTCAACAATCATAATGGACCCAATCACCCAATATTGTTGTTGCATGAGTCTCCGCGACCGCAATTGCAACCGATCAACCATATTTTCCCCGAATTGCGGCAAGTGCAATGTAACCACAATTAAACACCCTCATAAAAAATTTGGCTAGTTTTTGCTTGCTATTTAGCAGCAGCAAATTTTGCATATGACAGATGTTTGACGAGGTAAATCTATTGAACTGACATAAGTTTAACCAAAAGCAACTCATACCCTAATCTTGGCAAATAATTAAAATCAATTTGGCATTGCATACCTCAAAATCTATTAAAATTGTTACCACAACTTTCATTCATCTAATTCCTAAGGAAGCAAAGAGAACATTATATTATAATATAAGTTATTGATTCATATTAAAATGGTAAAAAGAAGATGGTAAGCATCACCTCATAGGTTCTAGTGGAAACAGGAGCAGTATAGGAACACTTGCAGGAGCGTTGAGTGAGTGATGTTGAGCCATTATGAGACAAAGAATAAGGTGAGAATAATCGAAAAGGTCCAACATTTGGTTTTAGAACTGAAAACTCCAGGCTTGTGGTTGAGGTTGTAGTTGAAACAGTGGTGTTTCTGGTGAGAAACCATAGACCTGCCCATGATGTTGTTGATGCCATTTCAATGCAGATAATGGATAGATAGACAGTATATTCTAGCATGCACAAAATTTATCATTTTCTTTTTTTTAACTGGACAAGGCTCTAAATTTAATCTTAGTATTGGGTTTGATGATTTTGTTCATAGTTCTTTTAGGCCTGTCTAGCTTGTTGAATATATGGGCCATTCTTGTTGGGTTATAAGGTTTGTCTGTCTAGTCCAAAGTTGTATGCAGACTAAAGTTCTTTTGATTTATGTTTGGTCCACAATTAGTGATTCTTTAATCAAAGTTTATAATTGATTTTCCTTCTTACTTCTAAAATGGGTGAAATTGAGTCAGACTCCTCTCAATTATTAGAGATGACAGTTCTATTTTTTCAATATATTGTTAAGGGTAAAAATATAATTTCAATATAAATTAAAGAATACAAATGTTATTATCATTTGATTTTATTATACATTTTCAACAAGAAAGTCTAACTCAATGAGATTGTAGTTGATTCTTGAACTGCCTATACTTTTTTTGTAACAAGAAAGTCTAATATGTTTTGAGGGTATAGATCACTGAAGTGAGTTTGGTCTCTTCTAATAAAAGGTAGGTAAGCCAAAATAATATTTCAGTTGAGGTGTTCCCAACTATGCATCTAGCTAGGTAATGGGTCAATTGTATATAATATGTGTCTTTTAAAGGGAATGGTTGTCATCACACACTTCTGTAGTGGTTTTGGTTTGAATTAAGAGTATAATATTTATGTACTAGTGTAATATTTATATACAGTTAGTACTTCATATATCATTTATTTGTATTACTTTTGTTCATTTGTTGTTAGATGCCTCTCATTTCTATGCCTTAAAAGAATTTTATGACTATTTTATGGCTCTCTCTAAAGACATTTTGTGTCACTTTTATGGCTTTGTTTCCAAGCATCCAATGCTTCATATCCAATATACCAAGACTTTGCTTGCCTATAAAAGGACACATATAGAGTGCTTCAAAATCATCTTCACAACACACAACATCTCTTTCATTTACACATATATTGTGAGTGCATTCTTGGTGAGAATTCTTGTTCCATTTGAGAGAGTATTTGTGAGAAAAAATATTGTCATTTGTCCTCATCATTATAAGAGGATTTCTTGTACTCTTCTTTTTTACATAGTGGAATTTTGCTCTTGATCGCGTGGGTTTTTCTTCTCACACTGGGGGGTTTTTCCACGTTAAATCTTGTGTGTTATTTTCTTTATCATTTATTTGCTTTTCTTTTGTTCTCAATTGATTCAATCTTGTGCTTCCGCATTGTGCTCTATCCTATAATAGAATAAAGATTATTTTCATAATCATATTGTAACATGATTTATTCTTCATAATATATATTAATTATAATTTGCGGAAACTTATTAAAACGGGTTCATAGTAATGAGGCATGAGGTAAGTTTTCCACAAATTAGAGGAGCAGAAGAGATTTTAATGGAGGGGTGAAAATAAAACAAAATTTAACCTATGGCTTAATTAAGAATGTACAATATAAATCTACTAACAATATAATAAAAAAACTTCCTCATGCCTATGTCACTTTCTCCTTCCCTCATGTCACATGTCATTTTCTCATTCCCTCATGTCACATGTCACTTTCTCCTTACATTTTCCCTCATGCCACATGTCATTTTCTCATTCCCTAATGGCACATGTCATTTTCTCATTCCCTCATGCCACATGTCACTTTCTCCTTACATTTTTTTCCTTCATGTCACGTGTCCCCTCCTCCTCACATATTTTTCTTCCTACTTTTTATATATTATATATTTTATATGCTAATAATAATTTAATATTAATTAGTGATTTGTTCATGTCGCTACCCCACTAAAATTAAGTATTTACAACATCTATGCTTTGTTGTGTTAAAAAGTAATAGTCATTAAACATTAGATGAAATTGAAATCATTTTTCACATTCAAATTATTTCTTTACATTAATCTATCTATATAATTTAATGTTTACCATTAATCTAAGAATAATTGTATTTTTTCACATCATCAAAGTTTTTTGACATTTTTCGCACTGAGTTTTAATATTACACTTCAGATTCTTTGAATTTTAATTTTTCT